>NC_037677.1:99543296-99608019 GCF_003255815.1 Theropithecus gelada
AAAAAAAAAAAAAAAAAAAAAAAAAAAAGTATCTGATTTGATGCTTTTTGGTATATTCACAAGGTTGTCCAATCATTACTACTGCCTACTTCCAGAACATTTTCATCACCCCGAAAGAAACTCCATATTTCTTTGCAGTGACTTCTCATTTCCTGTTCCCCCTGGCAGCTAATTTACTGTCTGTATGGATTAGCTTATTCTGGACATTTCATATAACGTGTAAATGAAATGTGGCCTTTTGTGGCTGTCTTCTTTCATTTAACATGTTTTTAAGGTTCATCCATGTTGTAGCATGTATCAGTATTTCATTCCTTTTTATGGCCAAATACTCAGTTTTATAGATATACCACATGTTGTTTATCCACTCATCAGTTGATGGACATTTCAATTGTTTCCACTTTTTGCCTGTTAATAATGATTCTATGAACACTGGTGTGCACGTTGCATTCTCGAACAAATCCCAACCTAGTCTGAAGATAGTTCAGTGGTCTCTTAGAGTAGGACTGTGATTTAGTTTGGGCATGTTATTGGGGTGAGTTCTGAGCAACTTAAAAGTGTGTGAGTTACAACTACCTTCCTTCCATTGGTCTGTACTGGGCTTCTGCCTCAGTGCCCCTGCTTGGTATGTCTTCATGAAGGCTGTTTTAAATAATGAGCAATACTAAAGGCACAGAAAACCAACCTATTGCAAGCGGGCCATAGAGCTGGAGCAGAGTCTTAGAAGCCCTTCTGTAGGCCAGGTGTTAGTCTTTTAGTTAGAGTGTGGCCATGTCTTCCTCTCTTCCTCCTTTCCTCCCTTCCCTCCTTCCCTCCTTCCTTCCTTTCTTCCTTCCCTCCTTCCCTCATTCCCTCCTTCCTTCCTTCCCTCTTTCCTCCTTCTTTTTTTTTTTTGAGATGGAGTTTCACTCTTGTTGCCCAGGCTAGAGTGCAATGGTGCGATCTCACCTCACCGCAACTTCCGCCTCCTGGGTTCAAGTGATTCTCCTGCCTCAGCCTCCCAGGTAGCTGGGATTATAGGCATACACCACCACGGCCAGCTAATTTTGTATTTTTAATAGAAACGGGGTTTCTCCATGTTGGTCAGGCTGGTCTTGAATTCCCTTCCTCAGGTGATCCGTCTGCCTCGGCCTTCTAAAGTACTGGGATTATAGGCATGAGCCACGGTGCCTGGTGATGGACATGTATTTCTAATTCTCTTGGGTATATACACGGGAATAGAATTGCTGGATCATATGGTAACTCTATTAACTTTTTGAGAAACTTCCAAACTGTTTTTCAAAGTGGCTGCACCATTTGACATTCCCACCAATAATGTATGAAGGTTCTAATTTCTCCAGCATCCTCACCAGCTCTTGTTATTGTTAAAAAAAAAAAAAAAAAAAAGATTAAAAAAAGATAGCCATCCTAGTGAGTGAAGTGGTATCTCATTGTGTTTTGATTTGCATTCCTTAATGACTAATGAAGTTGGGCATCTCTTCATGTGCTTATTGGCCATTTCTATATCTTCTTTGGAGAAATGTCTATGCAGTTCTTTTGCCCATTTTTAACTTGGATTATTTGTCTTTTTATTGTTGAATTGTAAGAGTTCTTTTTATATTCTGGGTACTAGTCACTTGTCAGATATATGATTTGCAAATATTTTTCTCCCATCCTATATGTTGTCTTTTTACTTTCTTGGTAGTGACCTTTGAAGCAGAAAAAGGTTTTAATTTTGATGAAGTCCAACTTGTCTTCTTTTCCTTTTTTTTTTTTTTCCTCTTTTTGAGCTACGGGGTCTTACTATGTGCCCAGGGTGGTCCTGAATTCCTGGCCTCAACCGATTTTCCAGCGTTGGCCTCCTGAGGTGCTGGGATTACACGCGTGAGCCACTGCGACCAGCCCTATTTTTTTTCTTTTGTTGCTTATGCTTTTGATATCATAGCTAAGAAACCATTGCCTAATCCAAGGTCACAAAGATTTATGCCTATGTTTTCTTCTAAGAGTTTTATAGTATTAGCTCTTTCATTTAGGTCATTAATCCATTTTGAATTTTTATATATGGTGTGAGGCATGGGTCCAACTTTATTGTTTTGCGTGTGGATATTCAGTTGTCCCAGTACTGTCTGTTGAAAATACTATTCTTTCTCCATTGAATTGTCTTGACATACTTGTCAAAAATCAATTGGTGATCAGGCACAGTGGCTCACACCTGTAATCCCAGAACCTTGGGAGGCTGAGGCAGGTGGATCACTTGAGTTCAGGAGTTCAAGACCAGCCCGGCCAACATGGTGAAACCCCGTCTCTACTAAAAATACAAAAATTAGCCAGCATGGTGGGTGGCGCACACCTGTAGTTCCAGCTGCTAAGGAGGCTGAGACAGGAGAATCACTTTAACCCAAGAGGTCAAGGTTGCAATAAGCTGAGATTGCACCACTGCACTCCAGGCTGGGTGACAGAGTGAGACTCTGTCTCAAAAAAAAAAAAATTGGCCCTACATTTGAGGGTTTACTTCTGAACCTTAAGTTCTGTTCCACTGATCTTTAATCTTGTGTCAGTACTACACTGTTTTGATTATTGCAGCTTTGTAATAAAGTTTGAATCCTCCAACTTTATTCTTCTTTGTCAAGATTGTTTTGGCTGTCAGGATTCCTTGCATTTCCATGTGAATTTTTCATGGATCAACTTGCCCATTTCTGCAAAAAAGGCAGTTGGAATTTACATAGGAGCATTGCATCTGTAGATCAGTTTGGGAGTATTACAATGTTAACAGTACGAAGTCTTCCATCTGTGAGCGGGGATGTCATCTCATTTATTTAGGTCTTCTTTAATTTCCTTCAACAATGTTTTATAGTTTTCAGTGTGCTTGTAATCCTTTTGTTAAATTTATTCCTAAGTATTTTGTTTATTTTTTGATGTTATTATAAATGGAATTGTTTTATTAATGTTATCTTCAGATTGTTCATTGCTTGTATATAGATATACAAGTGAGTTTTGTATGTTAATCTTGTATCCTGCAACCTTACAGAACTTGTTAGGTGACAAATGGTTCTTAAAATAGAAAAATGCTTTTAAAAAACATGAGTTGGTTGAGGTTATCTTACATTTACTTCTTTCATTTGCTCATGGTGGATTTTATTTTTTCTTTAAAAAATGTAGGGATTTTTACTTGCCACTTTTATATGTAGATACTGAAATATCCACAATTGGTTATTGACAGTCATTTAGGAAATTTGATAGGAAAGAGTAAGTGTTTTTTGAGACAGGGTCTCTTTAGCACATAAATATGTATTAACTATCTGACACAAAACCAAGGATTAATCCAGGAAGAAATGGATATGGAATTGGGAAGATATACACCATCAGGCACTTCTGCGTTTTTGTTTGTTTGTGTTTGAGACAGGGTCTCCCTCCATTGCCCAGGCTGGATTGCAGTGGTACAATCATAACTCACTGCAGCCTCAAACTCTGGGCTCAAGCGATCCTTCCACCTCAGCCTTCAAAGTAGCTAGGGCTATAGGTTCCTGCCGCTGTGCCCAGCTTATTTTAAGTTTTTTTTTTTCTTTTTTTTGAGAGAGAGTCTTGCTATGTTGCCCAGGCTGATCTTGAACTCCAGACCTTAAGCAATCCTACTGCTTCAGCCTCCCAAAACACTGGGATTACGGGCTGGTCACCATGCCTGCCATAAAAGAGTAAATTTTCTATCCCAGTTTAGATAGGAAAAGAAGAAATAGGTTGTATAAAATGTCAGTCAAGACAAAAAATATGGCTGGCTGGAGCTTAGGAATTTAAAAGCAAATCTATTTCTTTCTACTTAGGCCACTGTGCCCGGCCTGAGCCACTGGCCAAATCTATTTCTTTCTGCTATTTAGAGTGGCTTTTTATTAGGCTAGGGACTTGGGATTGGAGATAAGCACAGAAAGACTAGCTAATACCTAAATGGTTTTGTAAACCAGGTGTTGTGGCACATACCTGTAGTCCTGGCTACTTGGGAGGCTGAGGTGGAAGGATCACTTGTGCCTGGGAGTTCAAGGCTGCAGTGAGCGAGCTATGATTGTGTCACTGCACACCATCCGGGTGACAGAGTAAGACTCCTGTGTCTAAAAATAAAAAGTTTAAAAATGATTTTGGGCTGGGCATGGTGGCTCATGACTGTAATCCCAGCACTTTGGGAGCTGAGGAAGGCGGATCACCTGAGGTCAGCAGTTCGAGACCAGCCTGACCAAGATGGTGAAACCCCGTCTCTATCAAAAATGCAAAAATTAGCTGGGCATGGTGGCAGGTGCCTGTAATCCCAGCTACTTGGGAGGCTGAGGCAGAAGAATTGCTTGAACCCAGGAGGTGGAGGTTGCAGTGAGCCGAGACTATGCCACTGTATTCCAACCTGGGTGACAGAGCGAGACTCCATCTCAAAAAAAAAAAAAAAAAAAAAAAAGATTTTGGGCCAGACATGGTGGCCTGTGATCCTAACACTTTGGGAGGTGGGAGGATTGCTTGAGCCCAGGAATTCAAGACCAGCCTAAATAACATAGGGAGACCCTGTCTCTACAGAAAATAAAAAGAAAATGGGTGTGGTGGTGCATACCCGTGGTCTTAGCTATTTGGGGGGCTGCGGTAGGAGGGTCACTTGAGCCGGGAGGTCAAGGCTACAGTAAGCCGTGATCACACCCCTGCACTCCAGTGTGAGCAACAGAGGAGACCTCACCTCAAAAAAAACAAAACAAACAACAACAACAAAAAACTTTTGTAATATCTTTCTTCTCCACATCAATTTATCAAGGGTTTCCTTTGGTTTTATTTGCAAAGACTAGAAGAAACCCTGACTTTCAGTTACTCTGCATTTCTTTTTTTTTTTTTTTTTTTTTTTGAGGCGGAGTCTCGCGCTGTGTCACCCAGGCTGGAGTGCAGTGGCGCGATCTCGGCTCACTGCAAGCTCCGCCTCCCAGGTTCAGGCCATTCTCCTGCCTCAGCCTCCGAGTAGCTGGGACTACAGGCGCCCGCCACCACGCCCGGCTAGTTTTTTGTATTTTTAGTAGAGACGGGGTTTCACCATGTTAGCCAGGATGGTCTCGATCTCCTGACCTCGTGATCCGCCCGCCTCGGCCTCCCAAAGTGCTGGGATTACAGGCTTGAGCCACCGCGCCCGGCCTACTCTGCATTTCTTACTGCTATGAGCAGTATGGTCCTTTAAAAAAGAATTTTTTTTGGAGACAGGGTCTCAGTCTATCGCCCAGGATGGAGTGCAGTGACACAATCACAGCTCACTGCAGCCCCAGTTGACTACAAGTGTTCAAGTGATCCTCCCGCCTCAGCCTGCCAAATAGCTGTGACCACAGGCACACACCACCGCACCTGACTTTTTTTTTTTTTTTGGTAGAAGTCAAAGTCTCACTGTGTTGCCCAGGCTGGTCTTTAACTCCTGGCCTCAAGCAATCCTTCCACCTCGGCTTCCTAAAGTGTTTCAGTATGAAACACCATGCCTGGCCTAGCACTATAATCCTTGAGATTTTTGGATTCCAGGTAACTAGAAGAGACAAAATGAAATTCTATGGTTTTTTTTTTTTTTTTTTTGGTGCTGTGGGGGTGGGGGGCTGGTAATCTGAGAGGGAGAATGTTTTCCCATGCTAGCAAAGACAGATTGAGGGCATCATCTGATCTTTATGGGAGTGTGCAAAGCCTCAGTTTTTCCATTTGCCCATCTGCAATCATAGAAACAATGTGCTGACTCAACTCAGAACCTCTGCAGAGTGGCATTTGGATTTAGACAGCCCTGAGAATCATTCAAGAGATGGAAATATTTGAGCAGGTCTTCAGAGGTAAAAATTAAAACTAAAAACAACTAGAACAATATAGTATGCTTTCTTATCTCTTTCAAGGTTATTTCCTTTAGTCATTAGTGTACCTCGATGTAAGGTTTGGCAGGAATAATTTCATCTCTGTAGAGTTGATAAATGAGCGGAGAAAAAACCCTGCCTTTTACTCACTGCTTTTCATCTTGCTATCATCAGTCTGATCCTTGAGGGTTTGGGGTTCTAGGTAAACAGAAGAGACAAAATGAAACTCTTGCTTTTTTTTTTTTTTTTTTTTTTTGGTGCAATGCGGGTGGGGGAGATTGGGTGTGGAGAGGGGTGAGATTCTGCTGGAAACAAGTCAATTGACTAAAATACTCTTTTAATCATATTGTGTGGACCATCTTCTGCTTGGGTTTGCTCTTTTATGTTTTTATTTGCTTGTTTATATATACATACATTAACCTGCTACAACTAGAAGAACATTTACCAAAATATTAGCTAACAGTGACTATCTTTCAATATGGTGGGTTTAGGGGAGGAAGTATGTTTTTCTGTGTTGCTCCAAGCTTTTCTTTTTAAAGCATGTATTTTGTAATGTTTGGGGAAAACCAAATCCATCAAAATGTTATTAAAGTGCAAGTTTTGTAACCTGAACCACTCATTGAGGTATGGAATTGAAATGTATTTAGATGAAACTCACAGGTTTTTTTTCTTGGGGAATGTGGAATATTTTATCTATAATGCAGCTGTGCTGTCCTTTTTGCCATTTTTTCCTGCTCATTGTGATCCTTACTGTTTGGGGTGAAAGATGAGTAGTATTTTAAAGCCCGTAACGTGTGTGAGTTCACACGTGACAGCTTAGTAAGAATCATTTTGTGTGAGAAGTAAGGGAATTTAGGTTTTTGGGTTGCATTTGTTTTCAAAACATGTTAATAGGTGACAAAATCCGGTTTGTTTAGATTTGTATGTAGTCTGCCTGGAATGAAACTTTTTGATACTTACGTGATAGCCCTGATTAAATAAAAGTTTGGTGAAAGCCAGCAGGGTGGCGTGTGCCCCATGATCCCAGCTACTCTTGAGGCTGAGGTAGGAAGAGAGCAAGTTCAAGCCCAGCCTGGGCAAAATAGCCAGACCCCATCTCCAAAAAAAAAGAAAAAAAATATTTTGTTAAGTAGTTAGGTTCCAACTAGATCTGTACTTTTAACATAAAGCTATAATCCCAAGATACCTCTTATTTGGGGACATGATGGTTCTGGAAACTGGTGCTTCCTTTTGTCTAAATAAATCATCACTATAAATCTAATCTTGATTATTAAAAGGAGACAAAAAGATAAAAGGAGTGTTCTGGAACCACCTGTGCTTGAAGCTCAGTTAATAGTTTCCAGACTACTAAGCCTACAAAATGTATATCTTACACATTTTGCTAAAATAAAAAGACCTTTTAGCTTTGATCAAGATTAAATACTTGGTTTGATTGTACTCCTAAAATGTACATATTCTCAGACAGATAAACAGATGTGATTTTCTTTCTTTCTTTTTCTGGATATATACAGAAACTTTTTTTTTTTTTGTAGAGATAGACTCTCCCTATCTTGCCTATGCTAGTCTCGAACTATTGGGCTTAAGCGATCCCCTCACCGTGGCTTCCCAAAGTGTTGGGATTATTGGCATGAGCCACTGCACCCAACCCCAGAAACGTTTAATTTAACTATAGGATAAGTTAGCTGTCATTTAGGTGCCTTTACTAAAGTCTGTTAAAATGACATAAAATAATGACAATGGGTGAGGTCCAGTGACTCACACCTATAATCCCAGCACTTTGGGAGGCCCAGGTGGGAGGATGACTTGAGCCTGGGAGTTTGAGACCAGCCTGGGCAACATGGTGAGACCTCATCTCTACAAAAAAATTAAAAAATTAGGCCGGGCACGGTGGCACATACCTGTAATCCCAGCACTCTGGGAGGCTGAGGTGGGTGGATTACTCAGGATCAGGAATTTGAGACCAGTCTGGCCAACTTGGTGAAACCCCATCTCTTCTAAAAAAAAAAAATTACAAAAATTAGCTGGGCATGGTGGTGGGCACCTGTAATCCGAGCTACTTGAGAGGCTGAGGCAGGGGAGTTGCTTGAACCCAGGAGCTTGCAGTGAGCCGAGATTGCACCGCTGCACTCCAGCCTGGGTGACAGAGCAATAGTCTCAAAAAATAAAGATGAAAAAAAAAAAAAAGAGAAAACATTAGCTGAGCATGGTGGTACATGCCTGTCATGCCAGCTACTCAGGAGGCTGAAGTCAGGGGATTGCTTGAGCCTGGGAGGTAGAGGCTGCAGTTAGATGGGATTGTGCCACTGCACTCCAGCCTGGGTGACAGAGTGAGACCCTGTCTCAAAAAAAAAAAAAAAAAAAAAGACAACAACTCTACTACTCCTTTAGCCAACTTTCTAAGGAAATTAAGCATTTTAGGGAGAGAAACTGATGTTTCCTTTACTTACAGATGGCATTGCTCTTAAATAGTCCTATGCCTATTAGACAAATACATTTATTTTTTACTCAGTTCGTTGGCATTAAAAATATATCAGTGTTTTGACCTGATTACTATAGAGTGAAGATCATCAGTTGACACAGAACTTCCAGCCAGCATTTTAATCCCTTCCTCTGAAATATGAATGGACAGCGATAGATCTCTGAATATTTGAGGAGAGCCTCTAATAGGAGTTATGGAGACTAAACAAACCGACAAAGGCCCTTAGTTGATTTAAGCCAATTTATCTCACATTACCTAAATATCCAAAAAGTCAGCAGTTATTACTTTATCTGTGACCTCCCAAAGCCATTTACGAAACCAGGTATTAGTAGCAAATTCGAAGATTTGTTGCCTTTTTCAGACATGGTGTAGGTCGGATCTTTCCTGTATTCATTCAACCCGCCTAGTTGTTTGAGGATCCCAGCCAGGTTGAAGGTTGTAAATATTTCCTTAAGGCTTACTTAGCTTCGCTGCAGGATCAGAGGCTGGTTTCTGGCAGTTCTATGTCTTAGGGGATCATTGGCTGTCTATTTTTCCTTTCTCTTTTTACTGCACGATTTCTTCAAGAATAGCTAGTTACTTCCTTTTCCTTGCCATCTTTAATCCTCTACAATCTTGCTTCAAACACTTACAACCCATGACTTCCTTTATTGCCACATCCACATCTTGGTTGTCACCTTTCCTCTCTTGCTTGGCCCCTTTACTGTTTTTAGCCATAGGTGAGGACCACTCTTCTCTCCAGGTTGGCTCCTGGAATCGAGGCTGTCTACAGCAGTCTTGATTCTCCTGCTGTTACTCTGACTGCTTCCTTTTTCTTTTTAGGTTCCTGATTTTTCCTTCCATTTCTAATTGATCAGTCCCCAAGATTTTGTTCTTATGTCTCCTTCCATGGTCTTTTTCCATCTTGAGAAGACTTTCTTTGACTCATCTTTAATCCATAAGCATGTATTTAGCATCATAATAAAGAACTGGCGGCGGCCGGGCACAGTGGCTCACGCCTGTAATCCCAGCACTTTGGTATGGGCGAATCACTGGAAGTCAGGACTTCAAGACCAGCCTGACCAACATGGTGAAACACTGTCTCTACTAAAAATACAAAAATTAGCTGGGCATGGTGGCACACACCTGTAATCCCAGGTACTTGGGAAACTGAGGTAGGAGAATCGCTTGAACCTGGGAGGCGGAGGTTGCAGTGATCTGAGATCGTGCGACTACACTCCAGCCTTGGGTGAGACTCCATCTTAAAAACAAAAGAAAACAAATCAAAACAAAACCACCATGTAGGAGATAGCCAAAGAGGAATTAGACAGATTTCCTGCTCTCAGGTAACTTGAAGTACATATGAATTTATACTCTTTTCCATTCTGTATCTTCTTTTTTTAAATTTTTATTTTTAGTAGATGTGGGGTTTCACCATGTTGGCCAGGCTGGTCTCGAACTCCTGACCTCAAGTGATCCGCGTGCCTTGGCCTTCCAAAGTGTTGGGATTACAGGTGTGAGCCACCGTGCCCGGCCTCCCCTCTGTATATTGTTATCAAACATAATTGATCTATTTTGAAAATGCATCTTTTACTTTTTGTTTTCTCCCCATTCCCACTGCTATAAGGCCATCCCTTAACCCCTCTTATTTGTGCTTATTATGTTTTGGGTGCTCCAGAAATATATTTTGTTTTATTTTATTTTATTTGTTTATTTTTTGAGATGGAGTCTAGCTCTGTCACCCAGGCTGGAGTGGCTGGAGTGCAGTGGCTCAATCTCGGCTCACTGCAAGCTCCGTCTCCCAGGTTCACGCCATTCTCCTGCCTCAGCCTCCCAAGTAGCTGGGACTACAGGTTCCCGCCACCACGCCTGGCTAATTTTTTGTATTTTTAGTAGAGTCAAGGTTTCACCGCCTTAGCCAGGATGGTCTCAATCCCCTGACCTCATGATCCGCCCTCCTCAGCCTCCCAAAGTGCTGGGATTATAGGCGTGAGTCACTGCACCTGGTCCTTATTTTATTATTTGTTTTTTGAGGTGGAGTCTTGCTCTGTTGCCCAGGCTGGAGTGCAGTGGCACGATATTGGCTCACTGCAGCCTCCACCTCCCAGGTTCAAGTGATTTTCCTGCCTCAGCCTCCCAGGTAGTTGGGATTACAGGTGCCTGAAACCATGCCTGGCTAATTTTTATATTTTTAATAGAGATGGGGTTTCAGTGTGTTGTCCAGGCTGGTCACAAACTCCTGACCTCAAGTGATCCACCTGCTTTGGCCTCCCAACGTGTTGGGATTACAGGTGTGAGCCATTGTGCTCAGCCTAGAAATACATTTTAAATGAATGAATGAATCAATCTATTTTGATTATCATTTAAACTTCCAAGATGGCTTTCTTTATTGTCTGTTTCATCAAGCACACCTCTGCCAGGCTGATCTTCCTTAAACATAACTTTCTTTTTTTTTTTGAGACAAAGTCTGGCTCTGTCACCCAGGCTGGAGTGCAGTGGCGCGATATCGGCTCACTGCAACCTCCACCTTCCCGGGTTCACACCATTCTCCTGCCTCAGCCTCCCGAGTAGCTGGGACTACAGGCGCCGCCATCACCCCCGGCTAATGTTTTTGCATTTTTAGTAGAGACGGGGTTTGACCGTGTTCGCCAGGATGGTCTCAATCTCCTGACCCTGTGATCCGCCCGCCTCGGCCTCCCAAAGTGCTGGGATTACAGGCGTGAGCCACCGCACCCAACATAACTTTCATCTTACCAGTTTGTTAAAAACCTCCTATAATTACAGTAAAATGATATTGTCTTTTATTTATTTTATTTTTTATTTTATAAAAAATTATAATATGTAGTAGAGATAGGGGTCTCACTATGTTGCCCAGGCTGGTCTTAAACACCTGGGCTCAAGTGATCTGCCCGCCTTGGCCTCCCAAAGTGCTGGGATTACAGGTGTGAGCCACTGTGCGCAGTTGATATTGTCTTTTAGCAAATCAAAATAGCCAGGATAAAAAAAAATGATTATAGACAATTGGCAAGGTCCCTTGGGATGTGGCCCCTTCTTTGGCTGCATCTCCTACTCCTCCAACTCACCCCCCTGCGAGGTGGCTCCTAATAGCCAAGCGGGGGAGAGGGGGTGGCTATTAGTCCCCACCTCGCAGGGGGTGCCACTCCTTAGCTACAGTGGCCTCTGGCTGTTTCCTGAGTGCCACAGGTACTCTAGGCATGCCCCTGCCTTGGGGCCTGTGTTGTTGCTGCTCCTTCCCCCTGGAATGTCCTTTCCCCAGATAGCTTTGCAGCTTTCTCCCTCCTTCCTTCAGATCTGTACTCAGATATCTCCGCTTCGGCCAGGCTGTCCATGGCAGTCTTACGATTCCAGCCCCTCTCCTGCAACTCTTTCTCCTTAGTCCTCTACTGTACTATATCTTACTCATCTTTTTTCTTTTGTTTTCACCTGCCTCTCCTACTAGAACATGAACTTCATGAGGGCAGGGACTTGTCTGTCTTGTTCACTACTGCATTCCCGGGGCCCACAGCAGGGCCTGGCACATAGGTGCTTAATAGATATTGTTGAATGATTGAGCTGAATATTGTTGAGAATGTGTTGTGATACTAGTACTCTATTATGCTACCGATGGTAGTGTTAATTTGTATAATCTTCCTAGGAAGTCATTTGGCTGTATATTTAAGAACCTGATACTTTTTGTATATCCTTTCACCTAGTAGCTCCACTTCCAGATTGTGATCTTAGGAACTAATCAGAAATACATGTAAAACTTAAAACACAGAGGTGTTCATTTAAATTTTTATTTATTTTTAAACATTTTTGTAAAATATAATATAAAAATTACCATTTTAACCATCTCGAGTGTACAGTTCAGTAGTGTTAAGTACATTCACATGGTATGCCACCATTCCAGAACGCTTTTCATCTTGCACAACTGAAACTCTATACCCATTAACAAAACTTCCCATTCCCCAATTCCCAGCCCATGGCAACCAATGTTCTACTTTGTCTCTATGATTGTGACTTCTCCAGGTACCTCATATAAATGGAATTATATGGTATTTGTCTTTTTGTGACTGACTTATTTTACTTTATGTAATGTTCTCAAGGTTCATCCATGTTGTAGCATGTACCAGAAATTCCTTCTTTCTTAAGGCTGAATTGTGTTCTGTTGTGTATATGTACCACATTTTGTTTATCCGTTCATCCGTTGATGGACATTTGAGTTGCCTTTTGGCTATTGTGAATAATGTTGCTATGAACATGGGTGTGGAGTCCCAACATCTGTTGGAGTCCCTGCTTTGAGTTCTTTTGGATATATACCCGGAAGTGGAATTGCTAGGTCATATAGTAATTCTATTCTTAATTTTTTGAGAAACTAAATAGTTTTTAAAGATAGTAAAACATTGCAACAGTCTAAAAGTCCAGCATTGAAGAATAGTAAAGCAATATAGGTATATACATATGATGTAGCTAGTAGAGTTACATTTATAAAGTTTTTAATAACGTGGGGGAGATTATTATTTTAAGTGAAAAGAGCAACATAGTCTCAACTGTGTTTTAAAAACTGCATTGCAGGCCAGGCGCGATGGCTTACGCCTGTAATCCCAGCACTTTGGGAAGCTAAGGGGGGTAGATCACCTGAGATCTGGAGTTCAAGACCAGTCTGGCCAACATAGTGAAACCCCATCTCTACTAAAAATACAAAAAGTAGCCGGGCATGGTGGCACACTCCTGTAATCCCAGCTACTCAGGAGGCTGAGGCAGGAGAGTTGCTTGAACCTGGGAGGTGGAGGTTGCAGTGAGCTGAGATTGTGCCACTACACTCCAGCCTGGGTAACAAAGCAAGACTCTGTCTCAAAAAAACAAAAAACAAACAAACAA
This sequence comes from Theropithecus gelada, assembly GCF_003255815.1. Taxonomy (NCBI): domain Eukaryota; kingdom Metazoa; phylum Chordata; class Mammalia; order Primates; family Cercopithecidae; genus Theropithecus; species Theropithecus gelada. Next base: position 99,556,446 of record NC_037677.1, read on the forward strand.
AAAACACCAAAAACAAAAAAAGAAAGCTGCATTGCTGGGCATGGTGGCATGCATCTATAGTCCCAGCTCCTTGGGAGGCTGAGGCAGGAGGATGAATTAAGCCCAGGAGTTCAAGGCTGTGTGGTACATTATGATCTCACCTGTGAATAGCCACTGCACTCCAGCTTGGGCAACATAGCAAAACCCCATCTCTAAAACAAAAAACAAAAAACAAATTACATATAAAACTGGTAGGAGATACACTGAAATGTTAATAAAAATGAGATGATATTTATATGCATCTAATAGTCTTCTGTACTTTCTAAATTGAGCAGGCATTACTTTTATTATTTAGGAGAAAAATACAAAAAAAGAAAAGTCAAGAGTACTCATTACCAACTGCTACTGTATAGAATCCAGAGCCCTCCAGAGTTTGTAGAGCTCTTCATACTCTGGCTCTAGCCCTTGTTTTTATTTTCTGTCTAAAATGGCTAATCTCATAACTGCATGTCATATATGTGTATAATATATGTATATTCATATGTATGTATGTCTATGTGTTGTATATATATAAGTGTTTATGTCTGTACATACTGTAGTTAACACACCTCTGCTTATGTTCTCATCCTAAAGAGTACTTAGTTCTGCCCATCTAAAACTCTAGCCTTTAAAACCTAGTTACAATTCCATTTTTTTAAATTGAAATCTCTGCTGACCTCTGAACTCCTATACCTCTTATACCTAAGGGATCCATAAGTATACATATACATAAGATTAGCAGAAAATTGACCTATAATTAAAACTTCACATTTCTTAATTCTCTTTAATCTTTAAGTTGCTACTTTCATGACTCTTTTTCTTTTTTGAGATGGAGTCTTGCTCTGTTGCCCAGGCTGGAGTGCAGTGGTGCGATCTTGGCTCACTGCAATCTCCACCTCCTGGGTTGAAGCAATTCTCCTGCCTCAGCCTCCTGAGTAGCTGGGATTACAGGCACCCACTACCACACCCGACTAGTTTTTGTATTTTTAAAGATGGGGTTTCACCATATTGGCCAGTCTGGCCTCAAACTCCTGACCTCAGGTGATCTGCCTGCCTTGGCCTCCTAAAGTGCTGGGATTACAGGCATGAGCCACCGTACCTGGCCAACTTTCATAACTCTTATAGTACCTGTCTGGAAAATTCCCTGGCTTTTCTCTGCTTGTCTCATTCTCATTCATCCTACTCCCCTGCAATTTTTTATTTTGAAAATAACTCCAGCACAGAAAAGTTTATTTGGTACAATGAATTCCCTTATACTCTTCATCTACATTCACCAGTTGTTAGTATTTTGCCATATTTGTATCTTTTCGTGTGTGTGTGTGTGTGTGTGTACATCTTTTCTTCCTGTACCACTGGTCATTTGAAAGTAGGTTGCAGACATCATGATACTTCACTCCTAAACACTTCCGCATGTATCTCTTAAGTATTAAGTATGTTCCTCCAAATAAGCACAGTACCATGATCACACTCACGAAATTTAATGTCAATACAAACATACTATCTAATATTCAGTCCACATTCGTTCACTTGGCATGTCTCTTTGATGTCCTTTTATCCAGAATGGCTCCTTTGCCTTTTTTTCTTTCATGACATTGACATTTTTGGAGTCCAGGCTAGTTGTAGAATGTTCTACAGTCTGGATTTATCTTATTTTCTCATAATTAGAAGCAGGGTTAAACATTTTTTTTTTTTTGGCAAGAATACCACATAGTAAAGTACCTTCTTCCCTTAATAATTAATAAGTAATCTATGAGGTGATATTTTTAGATTGTGTACATATCCTGTATCCCCGACAAACTGTCACCCAAGGGTTTTGGCATCTAATTCCTCTCTTTAAAAAGTATGACAGCAAAGCCTTCTTTCTTTGTCCATCCTTGTCTATAGTAACCTGTTTCTTTTCCCATTCAAGCATCAAAATAGGAGTTTGAATAAGAAGGGGAAGAAGTGAATGTAGTTCAGAGCACCTTATTTTCCAGAGGAGTGTTTAGTGTTTTGCCCAAGAGCAACTGTGTAGTTGGTAACAACTGTTTTAGGACTAGAACCTGGATTTCCTGATTCTTATCTAGTGCTATTTCCAGCTGCCTCTTAGTGACCCCTAACCAATAAGACAAAACAAATACAGCATAATCTCAAATAGAGTATAACTTTTTTGCAAGTAGAAAGAAAGCACATATTATGTTTTGTTTTGCATACATTCCTTTAACTATTTATTCAAAAGAGGCAGATCAACTTCCTCTCCTGCTCCCTCCATTCTGCCCCCCTGCGCCCCGCAATGTCCTTTACCCTCCAGCCACACTGAAGCAGAGCTCCAGGCTCTCTCCTCTCTCTGCCTGCTTCTGTGCTCCCCTTTGGCTTGTTCCATTCTCCCTTCCTTTGTTGTTTTCTCCTAAGCATTACATGAGCTTAGCTAGTTGCTCAGAGGAGGCCTTTACCCACCTGCAGGCTATGTTAGGTGCCCTCTTCTGTGTTATTATAGGACCCTATGTATCCGTGTTTATCTTTTCTTTTTTTCCCTTTGGGTAATTGTTGTTTACAACTTCTTTTCACAGGATGGTGAGCTCCTTGAGGTCAGGAATTTTGTTTAGTTTGCCTTGGGCCTGCCACTTGGAGGTGCTCAATCGGTATTTGCTTTACCTGTAAAGCCACTTCATCTCTCTGGTCATTGATTGCTTTACCATAAAGACAGGGTTGAGACTCAGACCTCCACGTCTGTCCAGTTTTGACAGCTTCCATAAATATTTGATCTATAATGTGCAAGGCAGTGTAGAAAATGCAAAGCCATTTTACATGTTGAGAAAGTCCTTGAGGAACACTGGGGGAAAGTCCTGGCTGTAGTTATAAAAAGACAGAATGAGTTCATTGGTGCTGCAGGGAATGTTACAAAGTGCTTTAGTAATGGGAGGCTGAAGGTGTTCTTAGGGCAGTCTCAAAGGAGGCCAGAGGCTGGGGGGAGGGTCAGAACGTTTTAGTTGCAGGGACCAATAGGGAAAGGCACAGAGGCAGAAAGGTTGTGTTAAGGAGAATTGTGAACAGTTGATTTGACTGGCTCTTAGGATTCTTTGCCCTACATTTAATGTACATATTGATTATTCTTGTGATGTATTGATTGTTGTCCTGAGTGTTTTCCATTTTGCTTTTAGGGATACCTAAAAGCATTTAGTGATACTAATTGAACATGTATATTGACAGAAAAGTCTCTCATGGGGGTAATTTCTACCATGGAGGACTTTTTAAAGCACTTGTGGTAGCTGTTGTTCGAACCAAAGTATGGTTTTTTAAAAGATCCATTCTCCCCTGCTTGTGCAATTCCTTTGAGCCCAAATTCTTCACTCCTAGGTTAAACAGGGTAAGCTTCAGGGGAAGTACATTAATAATTGAACACCCATGAGGCATTACTGCTTCCGTTCTGCACTTTTAGTGTTTTCTGTAGCCTGAAAGAGTTATTTCATTATTTTGATTTGCAACCAGGATAGAACTTGAAGCACCGTTGAGAAAGGATTGGAGACTTTGTCATGGTACTTATTTTCCAGATATTTACTTTTTAAATAAGGAGAAAAACTCTACAACATGTTAATATGAGGTACCAACTTGGAAAAAACAATATTGTGATGTGAGAAAGAACAAAACACATGCCATACTTAATATGTTAGTATCCATTTTTTCCCCTTCAAATACAATTCTGCATGTATCTGAGTAGCTCTTCACCAAATACCAGAACTTTTTACTCAGAGTAAATGGTGATGAGTTTGGATGTGTGAACCATTGAAGAACTAATTTTTTTTTTCTCATAAATACTAACTTACTCTGAACTAGTTTATAGTTACTAACCCTGCTGCCATAAATTCTCCAGTCATATGTTTTGTAATCCCTTCCCTGGCATACATTTTAATCATTTTCTTACTGCTTCATAGGTACTATAATCCTTTTATAGTTGCCTGGGTTTTAAAATAACCCTACAAAGGGTTCAGTTTTATATTTAATAGTCATGTTTCATACTGTTCTAAAGCTGTGAATAAGTTCAGGCAAGCAGAAGGTTCTAATTTGAAATGACTTTTTTTCTGTTTTAGAAAAATGTATGCGTCTTCTAGTGTTTTTCATTGTGATGATTTTATATATTGGCTAGGATTTTAAAAATATTTGAAAATACTTATAAAGTGAAGAAAAATGAAGAAAAAAACCACTGACTGCTGGGCACAGTGGCTCACGCCTGTAATTCCAACACTTGGTTGGGAGGCCGAGGCGGGCAGATCACTTGAGGTCAGGAGTTTGCCCAGCTACTTGGGAGGCTGAGGCAGGAGAATCACTTGAGTATGGGAGATGGAGGTTGCAGTGAGCCGAGTTTGCGCCACTGCACTCCATCCAGCCTGATTGACAGAGCGAGACTCTGTCTCAAAAACTAACAGGCCAGGCGCGGTGGCTCATGCCTGTAATCCTAGCACTTTGGGAGGCTGAGGCGGGCAAATCATGAGGTCAGGAGATCGAGACCATCCTGGCTAACACGTTGAAACCCTGTCTCTACTAAAAATACAAAAAAAAAAAATTAGCCAGGCGTGGTGGCGGGCACTTGTAGTCCCAGCTACTCAGGAGGCTGAGGCAGGAGAATGGCGTGAATCTGGGAGGCGGAGCTTGCAGTGAGCCGAGATTGTGCCACTGCACTCCAGCCTGGGAGACAGAGCCAGACTCCTTCTCAAAAAACAAACAAACAAACAAAAACCCCACACAGATAAAAACATTCATCTTGTAATTTTCTGTTATCAGGTTTCAAAAGATCACTTCTTTCTTGAAACATACATTGTGTGTCTTTTGATGAGCAAGATTGTTGTTGTCCTTCTGGTGCTGACAGTTTGGTGGGGGAGATAGACATGAAGCAAATCATCACACAAATAAACTCATCTGCATGTGCTGTGGGGGAAAAGTACTTAGTGCCCTGAGAATATTGGCAGGTGGGAGGAGAGGGAAGAAAGTGGCTTTTGGGTGACTTGAGATCTGACAGATAAGTAGGCGTCAACTAGGGGAAATTTGGGTGTGGAAAAGAGACTATTGCAGGGAGACATGATAAGGTGGGAGGTAACATTGTACACTCAGGGAGTGAAAGATGATTAGTGTTGCTGGAATACAAATAATCTGTGTGTGTGCGTGTTGAGGGGTAGGTTGGGTGGTACAAAATGTGATTGGCGAAGTCAGCAGAAGCAAGCAGGGACGCCAGCAGGCAGACCTTACAGGCCATACTAAGGGTTCTAGGATTTCTTCTAAGAGCAACAGTATGTCCTTGAAGTATTGGGGTACATGAGCATGACATTATTAGAGTTGTGTTTTCAAAAGGTCCTCTATGTGGAAAATCTTTTGATGAGGAGAGAGAAAAGATGTGGAGAGACAGAGACTGGCATTTGGAGGCCTTTGCAGAAGTCTGGTAATAAATGATGACAGCTGGGTGGTTGGGATGGGGAGAGGGTGATTGATTTGAAGATGCCAAAAAGGACAAGGCTTTACTAACCCCCCTTTCAATGATACTGAGAGAGAGAGGCAAAATATAGATACTGTCTTCAAAACTGGGGCCCAAAAAGTAAAAGATTATGCAGTTAGTAAGCAGAAGTAGACCTAGCACTGGAAGTTGCCTGACCTCACATACGCTGCTCTCTTTTGTGGCACTCTGCCTTTTCAGGAGCAGAAACTTCAGTTTGGAGAACTTAGGTATTAGCACCAACTACAATGTCCAGCTCTTGTGCATTAAACTAAATTTAGGCCATGGACTCATATCTGACAATGAGCATTGCTTCATCAGGTTCACTAGGTACCATTTACTTATTTATTTATTTGAGATGGAGTCTTGCTGTATTGCCCAGGCTGGAGTGCAGTGGCGCCATCTCGTCTCGCTGCAACCTCCGCCTCCCGGATTCAAGCAGTTCTCCTGCCTCAGCCTCCCGAGTAGCTGGGATTACAGGCACATGCCACCACGCCCGGCCAATTTTGTATTTTTAGTAGAGACGGGGTTTCTCCCATGTTGCTCAGGCTGATCTTGAACTCCTGACCTCAGGTGATCTGCCTGCTTTGGCCTCCCAAAGTGCTGGGATTACAGGCATGAGCTGCCACACCTGGCAGTAGTGGTGATTTAAATGGTATCTAGTGGCTGGGCGCAGTGGCTCACGCCTGTAATCCCAGTACTTTGAGAGGCTGAGGCAGGCAGATGACTTGAGGTCAGAAGTTCGAGACCAGCCTGGCCAATATGGAGAAACCCCATCTCTACTGAAAAAATGCTAAAAATATGCGCGTAGTGGCGTGTGCCTGTAATCCCAGCTACTTGGGAGGCTGAGGCAGCAGAATTGCTTGAATCTGGGAGGTGGAGGTTGCAGTGAGCCGAGATTGCGCCACTGTACTCCAGCCTGGGCAACAAGAGTGAAACTCCGTCTCTAATAATAATAATCATAATAAATCACTACTACCTTCTGAGGAGGAGCCATACTCCATCCCAACTATTCAGTTGTGAATAAGCTTATCAGTAAAGTCACAGTTTACCAATCTGCTTGATAATACTGTTTATTGAGTTCATGATTTGTTCCTAGCACTCTGTTATAAAAGATGCCTAAAGCATGACTGCTGTAGAACTTACTATCTAATAGGGAAGAAAAGACTCAAATACATGATTCCAATGTGACAGCTCCTGTCATGGAGATACATGCAGGATGCTATGGGCACCCAGAGGAAGGACTTTGGGCCAAGAGTTAGTGGCAGGCAGATACTGATATTAATCGTTATGTGGTAATATTTCCTGAACAAGAGCATAGGCATTGTCAGGCAAAAATGTCTAGAAAATACTCAGTTGATTTAATTTGATGGAGGAAAAATACTTCTAAGGTAAAAAATGAAATGTTCGTAAGTTATAAAAGTTAAAGTTTCAGGTTGATAAGGAATTTAGCAAAATTGCCTTAAACATTAATTAACTTGTGGAAATAATATGAGAAACAGAGTCTTACCATATTTTTCTTTTTTTTTTTTTTTTTTTTTTTTGAGACGGAGTCTCGCTCTGTCGCCCAGGCTGGAGTGCAGTGGCCGGATCTCAGCTCACTGCAAGCTCCGCCTCCCGGGTTCACGCCATTCTCCTGCCTCAGCCTCCCGAGTAGCTGGGACTACAGGCGCCCGCCACCTCGCCCAGCTAGTTTTTTTTTTTTGTATTTTTTTAGTAGAGACGGGGTTTCACCGTGTCAGCCAGGATGGTCTCGATCTCCTGACCTCGTGATCCGCCCGTCTCGGCCTCCCAAAGTGCTGGGATTACAGGCTTGAGCCACCGCGCCCGGCCACCATATTTTTCAACTGTGCATATATTTTTTAATATGTAGTTATTTAGTATGATATTAATATTTTGTCAGAAGGTTATTATATTTCTTTGAAGGTGATTTAGGGCTGGGTGAGGTGGCTCACATCTATAATCTTAGCACTTTGGGAGGCCTGAGGCAGGAGGATTGCTTGGAGCTAAGAGTTCTAGACCAGCCTGGACGATAAAGCTGAGACCCCATCTTTACAAAAATTAGCTAGGTGTGGTGGTGCACACCTGCACTCCCAGCTACTCATGAGACTGAGACTGGAGGATTGCTTGAGTCCAGGAATTCAAGGTTTTATAGAGCTGTGATTAAACCAGTACACTCCAGCCTGAACAACAGAGTGAGACCTGGTCTCAAAAAAAAAAAGAAAAATAAAATAATTTGGGAATACTCGCTGTAATTTTTATTTTAAGGAGATGCTTTATAATAAAGTAAGAATTGCAAGATAAAAGTCACTTATCAGTAATTTGTTTTACAGAAGCTACATTAGCACATATCTCTATCTTTAAGCGAGGTGTACTCATATATGTATTTTTCCCTTTCTGTAATATTAGTTCCTCCCGGGGGCAACTGGAATTCTTTTTCTTTCTTTTCTTTCTTTCCTTTTCCTCCCTCCCTTCCTTCCTTCCTTTCTTTCCTTTTCCTCCCTTCCTTCCTTCTCTCCTTCCTTCCTTCCTTCCTTCCTTTCTTTCCTTTCTTTCCTTTTTTTTTTTTTTTTGAGATGGAGTCTCACTCTGTCGCCTAGGCTTGAGTGCAATGGTGCGATCTCAGCTCACTGCAACCTCCGCCTCCTGCATTCAAGTGATTCTCCTGCCTCAGCCTGTCAAGTAGCTGGGACTACAGGGGCCCACCACCATACTCAGCTAATTTTTGTATTTTTTTAGCAGAGACAGGGTTTCACTATATTGGCCAAGCTGGGTTTTTTTTGAGACGGAGTTTCACTCTGTCATTCAGGCTGGAGTGTAGTGGTGCAGTGTTGGCTTACTGCAACCTCCACCTCCTGTGTTCCAGCGATCCTCCTGCCTCAGCCTCCTGAGTATCTGGGATTACAAGCGTGTGCCAACATGCCCTGCTAATTTTTGTATTTTTAGTAGAGACAGGGTTTCACCATGTTGGCCAGGGTGGTTTCGAATTCTTGATCTCAAGTGATCTGCCTGCTTTGGCCTCCCAAAGTGCTGGGATTATGGGGATGAGCCACCATGCCTGGCTGAAAGTATTTCTTTTAAGCCTGAGTCATCCTGTGGGCTTTGAACATGCTTGCATGCTTTTAAGGATAACTTGCCAAAAAATCTACCTTTATTTTGCTACATGTTTTATGGTTGTCTAAAAATTTTAGAAACTTTTTTTTTTTTTTCACAGACAAGGTCTCACTTTGTTGCCCAGGCTGGGGTGTAGTGGTCTGATCCTAGCTCACTGCAATGTTGACCTCCTGGGCTCAAGCAATCCTCCCACCTCAGCCTCTTGAGTAGCTGGCACTATAGGTGTGTGCCACCATGCCTGGCTAATTTTTTTTGTCTTTTTTTTGAGATGGGAATTGCGCTGTTGTTGCCTAGGCTGGAGTGCAATGGCGCGATCTCAGCTCACTGCAACCTCTGCTTCCCAGGTTCAAGCAATTCTTCTGCCTCAGCCTCTTGAGTAGCTGGGATTACAGACATGTGCCACTTCGCCTGGCTAATTTTGTATTTTTAGTAGAGATGGGGTTTCTCCACGTTGATCAGGCTGGTCTCGAGCTCCTGACCTCAGGTGATCCACCCACCTCAGCCTCCCAAAGTGCTGGGATTACAGGTGTGAGCCACCACGCCTGGCCAATTTTTAAAATTTTTTGGTAGAGTCAGAGTGTTTGCTATAATGTCCAGGCTGGTCTTGAACTCCTGGGCTCAAACAGTTCCCCTGCCTTGGCCTCCCAAAGGGCTGGGATTATAGGCGTGAGTCACCACGCTGGCAAGAAACTGATTTTAATAATCTTTAAAAAATGTTAATAGATGGGGGCCAGGCGTGGTGGCTCACGTCTGTAATCCCAGCACTTTGGGAGGCCGAGACCGGCGAATCATGAGGTCAGGAGATCGAGACCATCCTGGTTAACATGGTGAAACCCCGTCTCTACTAAAAATACAAAAAATTGGCTAGGCGTGGTGGCGGGCCCAGCTACTCGGGAGGCTGAGGCAGGAGAATGGCGTGAACCCGGGAGGTGAAGCTTGCAGTGAGCCAAGATGACACTACTGTACCTCCAGCCTGGGCGACAGAGTGAGACTCTGTCTCAAAAACAAAAACAAACAAATAAACAAGAGTTAAGTGGTTAAATGATGACATAGTGAGACCCTGTTTCTACCAAAAAAAAAAAAAAAAAAAGAAAAGTTAAATGAATACCCTTTCCCATAAGTCTGTTTAAATTCATTAGTTGGGGCACTGGGGAACATTGGAGCTTGTTTTCCTGAGGAGCCCTAGTGTTGGGGGCAACCTAGTATTCCATCCCATCTGGTAGAAGCTCTATAGAATGTGTTATATAGGTCTCTTAAATATATCAATGCAATGATGACCAAAAAGTAGTTCTGCTTCAGTACTTGAATAGAAGTCCTTGATGGTTCTGGGCTGGAAACATATAGGGTGTGCTAATAAGTTTGGTAAGAGCTCTGTATGTTGGTGAGGTCATTGTGAAGTCAGTTGGTATATTTATTACAGGGAAACTTGGAATTATTTCCTACTGACAAGTATAAAGAAAAAAATATAATTTGGCATTTGTTGAACTACTAATAATTGTAGCTTTATTTATTTATTTATTGATATAGAGTCTCGCTCTGTCGCCCAGGCTGGAGTGCAGTGGTGCGACCTTGGCTCGCTGCAACCCCTGCCTCCTGGGTTCAAGCAGTTCTCCTGCCTCAGCCTCCTGAGTAGCTGGGATTACAGGCGCCCACCACTACACCTGGCTAATTTTTTTGTATTTTTAGTAGAGACGGGGTTTCACCATGTAGACTAGGCTGGTTTTGAACTCCTGACCTCAAGTGATCCACCCACCTCGGCCTCCCAAAGTGCTAGGATTACAGGCATGAGCCACTGTGCCCAGCCTATTTATTTTTAAAGATGAGATCTCATTCTGTCATCCAGGCTGGAGTGCACTGGCTTGATCTCAGCTCACTACAATGTCCACCTTCCAGGCTCAAGCGATCCTCCCACCTTAGCCTGCTAAGTGGCTGCGACCACAGGCATGCGCCACCATGCCTGGCTCATTTTTTGTATTTTTGGTAGAGACGGGGTTTTGTCATGTTGGCTAGGCTGGTCTCTAACTCCTAAGCTCAGGCAATCCATCTGTCTTGACCTCCCAAAATGCTGGGATGATAGGCATGAACCACTGCGCCTGGCCTAATTGTAGCTCTATGTATTGTTGACTATATGCCAGGTACTGTGCTATTTGATTTTACATAACAACAGCCCAATGAAGCCCAATGAGTAAATTGTTAGTTCCAATTTATAAGTCAGGAAACCAAAGCTCAGAAAGGCCAAATCACTTGCTCAAGGTTACTTGATGAGTAAGTGGCAGAGTAAGAATTGAACCCCAGACTGCTCGAAGACACCAAATCACTGTGCTATTCTGTATGTAACATTGTATTTTTCTTTTTCTTTTTCTTTTTCCGTGTTTTTTTGAGACAGGGTTTCCCTCTGTCATCAGGCTGGAGTGCAGTGGTGTGATTATAGCTCACTTCAGCCTCAACCTCCTGGGCTCAAGCAATCCTCCCGCCTCAGCTTCCTGAGTAGCTGGGACCACAGGCACACACCACCATGCCTGGCTAATTCTTTGTATTTTTGGGGTCGCACTATGTGGCTTGGGCTGTCTCAAACTTCTGGACTCATGTGATTCTCCTACCTTGGTGTCCCAAAGTGCTGGGAATACAGGCATGAGCCACTGTGCCTGGCCTGTATTTTTCAATAGTCATACTTAATAAAATTTTTAAAGGCATAATTCAATTAATAAATGTAAGACGGTGAGGGACCTGATATAGTTTAACCTTTCATGTTTCCTATGACATCTCTTCAGAAGCATTTGTTGACCCACTGTGTGCAGTGCACAGTGCTGCTAGGCATTTGTGGACAATGCAAAGATGATGACATCTTGGCCCCCTGTGTGATCCAGGAATTTACAGCAATGCAATCCAGGTCAAGAAATTTACAATCCAGGAATTTTCAGGGAGAAAGACATTGCCAATAGTTGTTGGATAAGGTGGTTCTTCTGGATAGATAAAAGGACATTGTTAAGAACTACTTGCTGGGTGGAAGTGGGGACTTCAACTTTTGAGAAGGACCTTAAAAGATGGTAAGATTGGGACCTCTTCAAGGAAAACTACAAACCACTGCCCAATGAAATAAAAGAGGACCAAACAAATAGAAGAACATTCCATGCTCATGGATAGGAAGAATCAATATCGTGAAAATGGCCATACTGCCCAAGGTGATTTATAGATTCAGTGCCATTCCCATCAAGCTACCAGTGACTTTCTTCACAGAATTGGAAAAAACTACTTTAAGGTTCATATGGAACCAAAAAAGGGCCCGCATTGCCAAGACAGTCCTAAGAAAAAAGAACAAAGCTGGAGGCATCACGCTACCTGACCTCAAACTATGCTGCAAGGTTACAGTAACCAAAATAGCATGGTACTGGTACCAAAACAGAGATATAGACCAGTGGAACAGAACAGAGGCCTCAGAAATAACACCACACATCTACAACCATCTGATCTTTGACCAACCTGACAAAAACAAGAAATGGGGAAAGGATTCCCTATTTAATAAATGGTGCTGGCAAAACTGGCTAGCCATATGTAGAAAGCTGAAACTGGATCCCTTCCTTACACCTTATACAAAAATTAATTCAAGATTGATTAAAGACTTAAGTGTTGGACCTAAAACCATAGAAACCCTAGAAGAAGACCTAGGCAATACTATTCAGGACATAGGCATGGGCAAGGACTTCATGACTAAAACACCAAAAGCAATGGCAACAAAAGCCAAAATAGACAAATGAGATCTAATTAAACTAAAGAGCTTCCGCATAGCAAAAGAAACTACCATCAGAGTGAACAGGCAACCTACGGAATGGGAGAAAATTTTTGCAATCTACACATCTGACAATAGGGCTAATATCCAGAATCTACAAAGAATTTAAACAAATTTACAAGAAAAAACCCCATCAAAAAGTGGGCAAAGGATATGAACAGATACTTCTCAAAAGAAGACATTTATGCAGCCAACAGACACATGAAAAAATTCTCATCATCACTGGTCATCAGAGAAATGCAAATCAAAACCACAATGAGATACCATCTCATACCAGTTAGAATGGTGATCATTAAAAAGTCAGGAAACAGGCTGGGAGTGGTGACTCACACCTGTAGTCCCAGCACTTTGGGAGGCCGAGGCAGGTGGATCATGAGGTCAGAAGTTCAAGACCAGCCTGACCAACATGGTGAAACCCCATCTCTATTAAAAATACAAAAATTAGCTGGGTGTGGTGGTGCACACCTGTAGTCCCAGCTGCTTGGAGGCTGAGGCAGGAGAATTGCTTGAACCCAGGAGGTGGAGGTTGCGGTGAGCCGAGATTGTGCCACTGCCCTCCAGCCTGGGCAACAAAAGCAAGACTCCATCTCAAAAAAAAAAAAAAAAAAAGTCCGGAAACAACAGATGCTGGAGAGGATGTGGAGAAATAGGAACGCTTTTACACTGTTGGTGGGAGTGTAAACTAGTTAAACCATGTGGGAGACAGCGTGGCGACTCCTCAAGGATCTAGAACTAGAAATACCATTTGACCCAGCAATCACATTACTGGGTATATACCCAAAGGATTATAAATCGTGCTACTATAAAGACACATGCACACGTATGTTTATTGTGACACTATTCACAATAGCAAAGACTTGGAACCGACCCAAATGTTCATCAATGATAGACTGGATAAAGAAAATGTGGCACATATACACCATGGAATACTATGCAGCCATAAAAACGGATGAGTTCGTGTCCTTTGCAGGGACATGGATGAAGTTGGAAACCATCATTCTGAGCAAACTATCACAAGGACAGAAAACCAAACACCGCATGTTCTCACTTATAGTTGGGAATTGAACAATGAGAACACTTGGACACAGGGCGGGGAACATCACACACTGGGGCCTGTCGTGTGGTAGGGGGCAGGGGGAGGGATAGCATTAGGAGAAATACCTAATATCAGTGGCGAGTTGATGGGTACAGCAAACCAACATGTATACCTATGTATACCCATGTAACAAACCTGCACGTTGTACACATGTACCCTAGAACTTAAAGTATAATAATAATAGTAATTTAAAAGAAAATGGTAAGATTGGCTGGGCATGGTGGCTCATGCCTGTAATCTCAGCACTTTTGGGAGGCTGAGGCAGGTGGATCACTTGAGGTCAGGAGTTCGAAACCAGCCTGGTCAACATGGTGAAACCCCATCTCTACTAAAAATACTTAAAAAATTAGCCAGGCATGGTGGCAGGTGCCTGTAATCCCAGCTACTCAACAGGAGAATCACTTGTATCTGGGAGGCGAAGGTTGCAGTGAGCTGAGATTGCACCACTGTACTCCAGCCTGGGCGACAGAGTGAGACTCCATCTCAAAAAAAAAAAAAAAAAAGGATGGTAAGATTTCAGCTGGTACAGATAGGACTAGGAGAGGCCATTTCTCCTTAAGGGATGGGAAAGCAAAGGTGAAGATGAGAGAACAGTGGGAGATGGGGCTGGAAACGTAAATTGGTTTAGAAGGGAAAGTTTTTGAGTGCTAGGATAAGTGATTTGAAGTCTATGCACTAGATAATTATATTTTCATTAATATTTATCAACAATCTATTAAGCTAAATCACTGTTTTTAATGTTAGGAAATCAAACAATTGTTTTTATAGTTGTCTGGCTTTTCTTTTCACCAAAGACAGCCCCTTTCATAGCCTTCATGTCAGGATTCCTTCCATGTCCAAGGTCTTGACTTTTTTCCTTTGAATTAAGCCCTAACAGGAGAAAACCATCTTTTTAAGACATTGACTATTTTCTCTGTTTAATTTTGATGCAGTTTAATGCCATCTAGTAATTAATCTGCCATTTTGAGCTATGTTAGGCTGGTAGACCGCTTACCTGGGCGTTACTTGTTTGCTTCTCTGGAATAAATCCCCAAAAGGATCACAACATAGAATATAGTACTAAAGGGCAGTTGCTGTGGGAGAGAAAGTTGGAAGTGCTGAGTTGTGGGATGTTTCAGAAGCTGTCCTTTTTCTTTTCTTTCTTTTTTTTTTGAGATGGAGTTTCGTGCTTGTCGCCTAGGCTGGAGTGCAGTGGCACCGTCTCGGCTCACTGCAACCTCCGTCTCCCGGGTTCAAGCTATTTTCTTGCCTCAGCATCCTGAGTAGCTGGAATTACAGGCATGTGCCACCACACCCAGCTAATTTTGTATTTTTAGTAGAGACAGAGTTTCTCCATGTTGGTCAGGCCGATCTCGAACTCCCGAGCTCAGGTGATCCGCCTGCCTTGGCTTCCCAAAGTGCTGGGATTACAGCCGTAAGCCACCACCACAGTGCCTGGCCTGTTTTTTCTAACTGTGTTGAATAATTTGGGATTCCTCTCTACCCTTAGTTTCAAAAAGCAATATTGTGCGGAAAGCAAATGAAGTCAAGTGAGTATGATTTGAAGTTGGATGGATTTTGGCATGTCTTCATCTTGAAACCATCCTCTTTTCCAATATAAACTGTCGAGTCTGAATTGACTTGTTCTGAATTCAAGCAATTTTTTTTTTTGTTTTTTTTTTTGAGATGGAGTCTCACTCTGTCACCCAGGCTGGAGTGCAGTAGCGCGGTCTTTGCTTACTGCAACCTCCGCCTCCCAGGTTCAAGCGATTCTTCTGCCTCAGCCTCCCGAGTAGCTGGGATTACAGGTGCATGCCACCACGCCCACCTAATTTTTGTATTTTTAATAGAGATGGGGTTTCACTGTATTGCCAGGCTGATCTCAAACTCCTGATCTCAGGTGATCCACATGCCTTGGCCTCCCAAAGTGCTGGGATTATAGGCGTGAGCCACTGTACCTGGCCTTGTATTCGTTTTTAATCAACTAGGATTTTGTACTTTGGTTTGTGATAGCTATTTCAGTTTGGTGCTTTAAAAAACCCTCTTTTAGATGATAGCCAGAAGTTGATGGGTGCTTTCAGATTGTGAGGCAGGATAGTTATCCAGGTTTTGGCAGTTTTGAATGAGATCATTTTATTTTATTTTGTTTATTATTATTATTTTTTGAGACAGGTTCTCGCTGTGTCACCCAGGCTGGAGTTAAGTGGCATAGTCATGGCTCACTGCGGCCCAACCTCCTGGGCTCAAGTGGTCCTTCTGCCTCAGCCTCCTGAGTAGCTGGGACCACCACACCTGGCTAATTTTTATATTTTTTGTAGAGATGGGGTTTTACCATGTTGCCTAGGCTGGTCTCAAACTCCTGTGCTCAAGCAATCATGCTTAGCCTCCCAAAGTGCTGATTACAGGCCTCAGCCACTGTGCCTGGCTCATTTTATTTATTATATACCACATTTACCCATATAACTACACATGACAAGTGAACCAAATACTTCTATTCAGGAGGGATTCTCAAGCTTTTTGTAGTAGAGTAAATGGTGTTGTGCTTGTAACCCAGGAAGCTGCAGTCTGTATCTGGTCTGTATCTGGAATATTTGCTGTAGTTAACACTCTCAGTCTGGTTATTATTGAAGACAATGCAAATGTCCCATTCTCAATAAAAGTGTGAGCCTTGATATCAGACATCTGGCTTTGAGTTCTGGCTCCTTTGCTTAATAGCTGCATAACACTGGGAAAGTTACTTTAGCTTATCTGTAAGCCTCAGCTTCCTCATCTTTTTGTTTGTTTGTTTGTTTGTTTGCTTTAGAGACAGGGTCTTGCTCTGTCACCAAGGCTGGGATGCAGTGATGTGAACATGGCTGACTGCAGCCTTGAACTTCTGGGCTCAAAGAATCCTCCTGCAGTGGCTTCCCAGTGTGCTAGGATTACAGGCATGAGCCACTGTGGCTGGCCAGCTGCGTCATCTTTAAAACGAGAATAGTGGCTGGGCATGGTGCCTCACACCTATAATCCCAGCACTTTGGGAGGCCGAGGTGGGTGGATTACGAGGTCGGGAGATCGAAACCATCCTGGCTAACATGGTGAAACCCCGTATACAAAAAATTAGCCACGTGTGGTGGCGGGCGCCTGTAGTCTCAGCTACTCGGAGGCTGAGGCAGGAGAATGGCGTGAACCCGGGAGGTGGAGATTGCAGTGAGCCGAGATCGCGCCACTGCACTCCAACCTGGGTGACAGAGCGAGACTGTCTCAAAAAATAAAAAATAAATAAATAAAATGAAAATAGTAATAATCTTTCCTAGGGTCGTGAGAGGGCTAAATGAAATAATCCATGTGAAGAGCTCAGCATGGTGCCTGATGCATGCTACATGCCCAGGAAAAGTAGTTTTTGAAAAACACTGATCTTGTATTTGCACTTTATTTAAAACTTGGTGGGTGCTTGGAACACTGAGAATTTCATTACCACTTTTTCAGTTCTAATGTGCATACTATTGTGTACTGGTACATACTGTGCAGATCATGACTGAAAGGTGTTTGAAAGGACAACATCGTGAAATCTTTTGTTGTTGTCATTACATTAATGTTATTGCAATAAAATAACAAATTTTTAACTGTTAAAAGTAATGCCATCTGTTTTTCTTCGTCTGTGTTTTCACCACAAAGAGATAAAACTACTGTTGACATTTTGACAAATCTTTTTTCCTCCGGTGCATATTTATTTATCTTTTAAAAAATTTTTTTAACATAATTGAAATTACACAGGGTTGTAATTTTTGTTATGTCTTAAATTCAACAGAATTTTATTTTATTATTTTACTTTGTTTTTTGAGACAAGACCTCACTTTGTTGCCTATGCTGGAGTGCAGTGGCGTGTGATCATGGCTCACTGTGGCCTTGACCTCCTGGGCTCAAGCTATCCTCCCGCCTCAGCCTCCTGAGTGGCTGAGACTGTAGGCATATGCCACCATACTCGGCTTTCTTTTATTTATTTATTTTTTTTGAGATGGAGTCCTGCTCTGTCGCCCAGTTGGAGTGCAGTGGCATAATCTTGGCTCACTACAACCTCCATCTCCTGAGTTCAAGTGATTCTCTCTTTCTCTCTTTTTTTTTTTGAGATGGAGTTTCGCTCTTGTTGCCCAGACTGGAGTGCAATGGCACGATATTGGCTCATTGCAACCTCCAGTTTCTCTTGCCTCAGCCTCCCGAGTAGCTGGGATTACAGCCACGCACCACCACACCTAACTAATTTTTGTATTTTTAGTAGAGACGGAGTTTCACCATGTTGGCCAGGCTGGTCTTGAACTCCTGACCTCAAGTAATCCACCCGCTTCAGCCTCCCAAAGGGCTGGGATTATAGGTGTGAGCCACCATGCCTGGTTCAACAGAATTTTAAATAAGGCTGCACAGAAACATCCCATCAGATGGATCTTACCTGTGCGTTGTTGTTCTCCATCAAATAATGTAACCTAAACCAGATAACACCATGCTCTGGTAATGTATTGTTGAGTAATTTGATTCTGCTATCTTAACTGATACTTAAGCCTTCATCATGAGCCAAGAGATAGCTCTCATTTATAAGATGAAGCTGAGAATATGAAAAGAAAGAGGATTTACTTACGCTCAAGAATTTGCTCTATTTTTGGCAATGCTGAGGCTATTTCTCTATTAATTCACTTGAAGCACATGTCTTATAGAAATAAATATTTACATTTTTACAAAGGAAGAAATTAAAGAAATGCTTTTCCTGTAAAATGAGGAATTTTACATTGTTTTTGGCTACTAGATTTAATACAGTGTAACTAGCTTAGCATTTTAATTGTAAAATTTCAAAATTAGGTTAAATTATATGAAACTCTTATTTTGAAAATATTACTCTTTCATTGCAGTAGTTAATCTGAGAATAGCCAAATGGATTTTGTCATGGTGTAGGACAAGGTCACTTAGAACCAGCTGAAAATTTTACAAAGTTCTAAAAAAGGTGGCCGGGTGTGGTGGCTCACACCTGTAATCGTAGCACTTTGAGAGGCTGAGGCAGGAGGATCACATGAGCCCAGGAGTTTGAGACCAACCTGGGCAACTAAGCGATACTCCCATCTCTAAAATCATTAAATTAAATATTAAAAAAATAAGAAAGATTGTCTAACAATTCTCATAAAAAATAAACTTTTGACTTGAAATAAGGCACTTAAATTTTTTAAAATGAAGAAAAATTCTACCTTGGTAATAAGAGAAATGCAAATTAAAATAGCAAGATACCAGCTTTTGTGTAATTAATTAGCAAAAAAAAATTTTAATGGTAAAATTCAGTGTTGAAATGAGGACACATGGACACAGGGAGGGGAGCAACACACACTGGGGCTCGTCCCAGAGGGCCGGGGGTAGGGAGAACATCAGGATAAATAGCTAATGCATGCGGGGCTTAATACCTAGGTGATGGGTTGATTTGTGCAGCAAACCACCATGGCACAAGTTTACCTGTGTAACAAAACTGCACATCCTGCACATATATCCTGGAAACGTAAAATAAAATTAAATTTAAAAAATGACTAAAGAAACATTCAGTGTTGACCTGGGTATGAGGAGGTGGGTGCTGTCACTGTGAGTGGGAATTGACACACCATTTCTAGTAAATGCTTTTGTTTGGGGTTCTTGTGATTATACTTCTAGTAGTCATCTTTCCTGAGGGCATGATCTAACTCAGGCACAGAGACATTTATCAAAGTATTATTCATATTAGAAAAATAGCAGAAACAATTCAAATGTTCAACAAAAGGAGAATAGTTAAGTCAATTTCAACATATCCAAATAATGAAATATTACATAGATATTAAATAATGCTTTCAAAGCATAATTAACAACTTGGGAAAATTCTCACAATATGATGTACTCTGTGTGTGTGTGTGTGTATGTGTGTGTGTATATATATAGTATACCAATTTTACCATCAATATCTTTGCATAGAATAATTTTTAAAAGACTAAGGAGAAACAAAACGTGCTTTCAGATTTTTCCAAAATTTCTTCTGTGAACATTTATCCTATAATCGGAAAGAACTGAATAAATATTAGTGTAAAATAATGATTTTAAACAAATGGCCCTAGTAGTTCATTTCAAATGGCTGGAGTTTTATTGTATGAATCACAACGTATTATACTTAATGGAAAAACTATTACTAGGAGCCATTCATTTTTAAAAATGACACATTTTATGTAGGTACATTTTCCCATTTAGATGGGCAAAATTAAGTCCTGAGAGCTTGCATCTGAAATCATATGGCCAATCTGTTTAAGCATTAAACTTCTTTGATGAGAACTTTGGCACAATTTCATCAATTCTAGGAAAACACTTCTACAGTACTTAATAAGTGATGTGAGTAAGTAAAATGGGAAGAGGACTAAATAAGTAGTTCAAAAAAGAGAAACCTTTTAAAAATGGAAAAAAGAAACTTTCCTGGCCTTGAATTCTTCCCCTTCACTACCACCCCCTTTCCGTGGCCTGGCTGGAAAGCACAGTCATATTAAGTGATGCCTTGCCCTTTGACTGACTCTCTCAGTGAAAGTTCAGATAGCCATCTAGTGGAAAGAAGACTCTTTAAGAATGACTTTCCTCCAGACACCCAATATCATGTTTGTTCAGTTGGCTTGTCCAAACAATTTTTCTGTGTTTTCACCAGAGTAGTATCAACTTAGCATGAAGATTAAAGCTGTTCTCCATCTGCTTTATCTGCCGTTCTTAATTAGAACCTGATGACAGAAATCAACTTTGATACAAGGCTGATTGTTCCCGGAGAATCTCATTATTATTGTAAAAAGTTTTTCTTTTTCTTTCTTTCTTTCTTTCTTTTTTTTTTAAATTAACCACATTGATTCTGAGCATCTATATGGCAGAAGTGTAAGGTAAAAAGAAAATGATTTTCTTCATTTAATCATGTATTCAGTATCTGCTCTGCTAGATGCTGTGGGGCATTTTGAAGTTGCATAAAGTCTGGTAGAGAAGATAAAGCATGCGCAGAAATAGTTTTTAATACAAACTTGAGGTGATAAGTGCCCAAAGGGACAGGTACAATATATGTGGAAATTCAGAGGAGCAGTTATTTCTCGTTAAGGAATCGTGTTTTCTGAGTTTTCTTATAGAAATTAAACAAATGTGCATTGTTCTGATGGACTGAAAAAAAAGAGAAACAAATGGTCCCTTGCTTTCATGCTTTATTTTACTTTATGAGAAATTAAGAGGCAAATGTTTGTATATCAATCCTTTAGGCAAGTAATGGACTTCAGAGTGCCTTAATGGTTTTCAAAAAATAGTCTACAAATATTTATTAAGTCTACTCTCAAGGAGTCTGCAGTCTACCAACTTTAATGAAATGCAATTTTATGCATAACATAAAGTAATATTAAAAATTACTTGTAGAAATAGTTAATTGGACTAATTAGATTTTGGTTTTTTTTTTTTTTGAAATGGAGTCTTGCTGGGTCACCCAGGCTGGAGTGCAGCGGCACCATCTCGGCTCACTGCAGCCTCCACCTCCCAGGTTCAAGTGATTTTCCTGTCTCAGGCTCCTGAGTAGCTGGGGCTACAGGTGTGTGCCACCACGTCTGGCTAATTTTTGTATTTTTAGTGGAGACAGGGTTTCACTATGTTGGCCAGGCTGATCTTAAACTCCTGACTTCAAGTGATTCACCTGCTTCGGCCTCCCAAAGACCTGGGATCACACGCATGAGCCACTGCGCCTGGCTACATATTCTTAATGGGCAAATTGGGAGCCTAGTCTTGGTGTCAGGTGTCCTGTATTTAACCGTTGGCAGAACTAGTTACCTGGACCACCTGCTCAACCTAGGAGGTGCTGTGATACAGCAGAGAAAGCACAAACTTGGGCTCTGCTACTTGGTAGCTTTGGGCCTTGGTAAGTTTTTTACTTTGTCTTTCTATTCCTGGGTCTTCTTACCTTTAAAACACCTCCTAGGTTTCTTGTTAGGATTAAATGAAATACTATATGTTGCTATGATGTGAGTGGATCCCCTCCAAAAATTAAGATGTTGAAACTTAATAGCTAACGTGATAGTGTTAAGCGGGGTGGGGATTGCCTTTAAGAGGGAATTAAGGCCATGACAGCACCTCCCTTATGAAAGTGATTGAAGCCCTCATAAAAGAGGCTTCACTCAGCACTTGGCCTTCCTGCTCTTCTGCCCTCTGCCTATGCGATGACACAGCATTCCTCCCCTCCAGAGGATGCAAGGCGCCATCTTGGAGGCAGAGACCATGCCCCTCACCGGACACTCAGCCTGTCCGCGCCTTGATCATAGACTTCCCAGCCTCCAGAACTGTGAGAAATAAATTTCTCCTCTTTACAAATTACCCGTTCTGTAGTATTCTGCCGTAGCAGCACAAACTGACCAAGACTTTTATGAAACACCTGACACACAGCTCTCTATAAATAATGTTTCTTCCCTGCTCTGTCTTGACTTGTTTGAAGGATCAGCAGTTGACAGTGAACAGTTTAAAATGATCTCAGTATACTTTCTTTTTCCTCTTGAGGGTGAACCTCTTAAATTGGGCTGGCTTATATTTACTGCCTAAAATCACAGCTGTTTGATATAGGCGGGGGATTATTTGAAAGTCTGAGTCAGAGACGAGAAGTAGGAAATCAGTTTATCCCCGGCTGTTGTTGTGCGCCTCCTTCCAGGGGTGTAATCAGCTCAGACTATCTCAATAGTTAATACTTGCTGTTCTACTCAAAACTGAACTCACTAAAATCTCAGTGATTTCTTCATTGAATATTACCAGTAGATGGCTTTTAATTCCCTGTACTGTCTGCTTTACTGTTTTCATGCTTGTTTTTCTAAAGTCTCGAGTCAGCGTCTTTATCCTTATCAGTGTTTGGCCTTTGTCTACTCTATCTCTGTAAATCATTTGTAGGAGGGTTAAATTCCATCTGACGCAAATTGTGATTTTAAAAATAAATTGCTTTGTCCTACCGTCTCTTAAAATAAAAGCAGATAATTTTCCTAAGTCACTTATTTAAGAAATAGCACAAGCTAAATGCCAACCACTCGAAGTTGTAGACTTGCTAGACTTTTTTAAGCTTCAAGGTCTCTGTTTTCTGTTTCAGGTAAAAATGGTCTGGACTAAACAGTTCTTCAGGGGGGAAAAAAAGGGGTCTTTAATCACAGCTGAGTCTTCATCTTAACCAGAATTTTACCAGAAAGCCTTTCTTTCTCTTGGAATTTTATGCTGGTTGAAATTTGGCTTTAGTTGAAGTATAAGGAGCCATATTTCCTTGTGTCTGGTTAAGTTCCACTGTCTTTTCCACTTGCAGATTTTATATTCAGTTATCAAATTTGCTTGTGCTCAGCATTGAA
Organism: Theropithecus gelada; assembly: GCF_003255815.1. Lineage (NCBI taxonomy): Eukaryota > Metazoa > Chordata > Mammalia > Primates > Cercopithecidae > Theropithecus > Theropithecus gelada. Next base: position 99,579,254 of record NC_037677.1, read on the forward strand.
AGTGATTTCTGTACTTGTCTGATTAAACTGGAAAAATCTGGAATAAATAAAAGAACTGTTTTCTGAAATTGGAAGGGATTTAGATAATGGTTTGATAGATGGAGGAGTGGAAGATGGGTTAGTATGAATTTTTAAAGTTTAGATTTTTGCCACTATTCATGCTAATGTAAAAAAGGATCTTGTTGGCCTGGCATGTGGCTCATGCCTGTAATCCCAGCCCTTTGGGAAGCTGAGGTGGTTGGATCACCTGAGGTCAGGAGTTTGAGGCCAGCCTGGCCAACATGGTGAAACCCCATCTCTACTAAATATACAAAACGTAGCCGGGTGTGGTGGCGGGCACCTGTAATCCCAGCTACTCAGGAGGCTGAGGCAGAAGAATTGCTTGAACCTGGGAGGTAGAGGCTGCAGTGAGTCGAGATCACGCCTTTGCACTCCAGCCTGGGCAACAGAGCGAGACTCCATCTCAACCTAAAAGGATCTTGTTTAGACGGTGCCTATTCCCTGTAAATTTTGTAGCTCATTATTACAAATACTTATTTAGTGCCTGCTGTATGTAGGATGTAATATAAAATAGATTAATAACATGGTCCTTTCCTCAAGGAATTTGTCACAGAATTAGGAGGTGGGAATAAAGGAGACAAAGATACATGTGCTAGGTGCAAAGCTCAGGGAAGATTGAAAAGATGCAATCTCCTTGGGAATGAGGTAGAATGAGAAGTGGGGCAGGATGTAGATGGAGAAGTTTCTAGGAGGAGGTACTTAACTAAGGCACAGAATCATGGAAGTGCCTGGAAGAATGCAGAGAGCTATGAGCACTCTGGTAGGTCCATGGGGCTGGCTGGGGTCTGGTGTGATCCAACTCACTTTAATTTCTGGGCTCAGAGGATCCTCCCATGTCACCCTCCCCAGTATCTGGGATTACAGGTGCATGCCAACATACTTGGCTAAGTTTTTTAAAAAATTTCTTTCAGAGATGTGGGTCTTGCTATGTTGCCCATGATGGTCTTGAACTCCTAGCCACAAGCAGTTCCTCCCACCTCAGCCTCGCGAGTAGCTGGGATTATAGGTGGGAGCCACTGTGTCTGGCCTCCTTCCTCCTCCTAAAAGTTTTATTGAGGTATAATTGAGGTATAATTTACATACCATAAAACCCACCCCTGTAAGCATACAATCCAGTGATTTTTAAAAGTAAATTTGTAGAGTTGGGCAGTTGCCACCTCAATCCAGTTTTAGAACACTGCTTTGTCCCTAGAAGTTTCCTTTCTTCTGGGTCAATCCGTGCTTTCGTCTCCAGCCTCTGGCAAACACTGATCTGCTTTCTGTCCCTATAGATTTGACTTTTCTAGAAATTTCCTATAAAAAGAATAGTAGGTAGTCTTTTCTGTTTGGCTCCTTTCACTTAGCAAAAGGTTGTTTTTTTTGTTTTTGTTTTTGTTTTTTTGAGACGGAGTCTCGCTCTCGCCCAGGCTGGAGTGCAAGTGGCGCGATCTCCTCCGCTCACTGCAAGCTCCGCCTCCCGGGTTCCCGCCATTCTCCTGGCTCAGCCTCCCGAGTAGCTGGGACTACAGGCGCCAGCCACCACGCTCGGCTAGTTTTTTGTATTTTTAGTAGAGACGGGGTTTCACCGAGTTAGCCAGGATGGTCTCGATATCCTGACCTTGTGATCCGCCTGCCTCGACCTCCCAAAGTGCTGAGATTAGAGGCCTGAGCCACTGCGCCCGGCCAGCAAAATGTTTTTGAGGCTCAGCCATGTTGTAGCATGTATAAGTTGTTTGTTCCTTTATACTGATTAATTGTATTTGATTGCATGGATATACCACATTCTGTTACCCATTTGCTAGTTGATGGGTATTTGTATTGCGTCCAGGTTTAGGCTACTATTAATAATGCTCCAAAGCTGGGCGCGGGGGCGCATGCCTATAATCCCAGCACTTTGGGAGGCCGATTCGGGAGGATCACCTGAGGTCAGCAGTTCCTGACCAGCCTGGCCAACATGGTGAAACCCTGCCTCTACTAAAAATACAAAATTAGCCGGGCATGGTGGCAGGTGCCTGTAATCCCAGCTACTTGGGAGGCTGAGGTAGGAGAATCGCTTGAACCTGGGAGGCGGAGGTTGCAATGAGCTGAGATCGCATCACTGTGCTCCAGCCTGGGTGACACAGTGAGACTCTGTCTCAAAAAATAATATAATAATAATTCCCTGTGGGCACTTGCATGAATGTCTTTGTGTGGACATGTTTTTCATTTCTCTTGTGGGAAACTTAAGAGTGAAGTTTCTGGGTCATATAATAAGAATATATATATATTACTTTTTAAGAAGCTGCCAAACTGTTCTCCAAAGTGGCTGTATGTACCATTTTACAACCAACAATGTCTGAGGGTTTTGGTTTTTCCACATCTTTTTGTTGTTGTTGTTGTTTTGTTTTTATTTGAGATAGGGTCTGGCTCTGTCACCCAGGCTGGAGTGTAATGGTGCAATTTTGGCTCACTGTAACCTCTGCCTCCTGGGTTCAAGCGATTCTCCTGCGTCAGCCTCCCAAGTAGCTGGGACTACAGGCATCCGCCACCAAGCCCAGCTAATTTTTGTATTTTTAATAGAGACGGGGTTTCACCATATTGGCCGGGCTTGTCTCTAACTCCTGACCTTGTGATCTGCCTACCTCAGCCTCCCAAAGTGCTGTGATTACAGGTGTGAGCCACCCCACCTGGCCATTTTCCACATCTTGTCAACACTTGACATGTGAATTATAACCATGCTAGTGGGAGTGTAGTGCTTTTTTTTTTCCCCCTCTTTGAGACAGGGTCTTGCTCTATTGCTCAGGCTGGTCAGTGGTGCGATTATAGCTCATTGCAACCTTGACCTCTGTGGCTCAAGTGATCCTTCTGCCTCATTGTACTGAGTAACTGGTACTACATACAGGTGCACGCCACCATGCCAGGCTAATTTTTTTTGTAGAGACAGCATCTGAGTATGTTGCCTAGGCTGGTCTCGAACTCCTGGGTTCAAGCAGTCTTCTTGCCTTGGCTTCCCAAAGTGCTGGGGTTATAGGCATGAGTCACTGTGCCCAGCCAGTGCTGTCTTTTTTTTTTTTTTTTTTTTTTTTTTGAGGCAAGGTCTCACTCTGTCACCCAGGCTGGAATGCAGTGGAATGATCTTGGCTTACTGCAGTCTCCACCTCCTGGGCTCAAGTAATCCTCCCACCTAAACTTTCCGAGTAGCTGGGACTACAGGCGTGCAGCACCATGCCTGCCTAATTTTTTATATTTTTTGTAGAGACAGGGATTTGCCATGTTGTCCAGGCTGGTTTTGAACTCTTGGGCTCAAGTGATATGCCCACCTCGGCCTCCCAAAGTGCTGGGACTACAGGCATGAGCCACTGCACTGTGCCCATTAGTGCTTTTCTTTTCTTTTTTTTTTTTTTTGGAGACAGAGTCTTGCCCTGTCACCCAGGTTGGAGTACAATGGCGCAATCTCAGCTCACTGAAACCTCCGCCTCCTGGGTTTAAATGATTCTCCTGCCTCAGCCTCTCAAGTAGCTGGGATTACAGGTGCCTGCCACCATGCCCAGCTAATTTTTGTATTTTTAGTATTGAAGGGAGTTTTACCATGTTGTCCAGGCTGGTCTCGAACTCCTGACCTCGTGATCTGCCTGCCTCAGCCTCCCAAAGTGCTGGGATTACAGGCGTGAGCTACCACGCCCAGCCAGTAGTGCTATCTTAATTGTGGTTTTGCTTTGTATTTCTCCAATGACTGGCAATCCTTTAATATTGTAAATTATCTCAGCTATTTCAGAAAACACTCCTTTACAATAGCCGCAATTGGTGGTGTGGGTCACTGGTTTTTTTTTTGTTTGTTTTTTGTTAGTTTTGTTTTTTTGAGACGGAGTTTTGCTCTTTGTTGCCCAGGCTGGAGTGCAATGTTGCAATCTCAGCTCACCGCAACCTCTGCCTCCAGGTTCAAGTGATTCTCTGCCTCAGCCTCCCAAGTAGCTGGGGTTACAGGCATGCACCACCACGCCTGGCTAATTTTGTATTTTTAGTGGAGATGGGGTTTCTCCATGTTGGTCAGGCTGGTCTCGAACTCCTGACCTTATGTGATCTGCCCACCTCGGCTTCCGAAAGTGCTGGGATTACAGGCGTGAGCCACCGTGCCCAGCCTTACTAACTGTATTTTTTTTTTAAAGCTCTTGAAATAATTTTTGTATGTGAAGAATCCAGACGGTATTTTATCAGAGACTCTTTGTTTACTTATTTTTACTTTCTTTTTGAGATTTGTAAAATTATCCTCTGATGCAAACTGCCTGTGGCCTGCCACCTGCTTTTGTATGCCCCAGGAGTAAAGAATTTTATTTTTAAATGGTTGAAAGTAAAAGAATACTATTTTAGCCAGATGTGGTGTTACATACTTATGGTCCCAGCTACTTGGGAGGCTGAGGTGGGAGGATTGCTCGAGCCCAGGAGTTCGAGGCTGCAGTAGCCATGATTGTGCCACTGCAATCCCGTCTGGGCAACAGAATGAAATGCTGTCTTGAAAATAATAATTTGTGATATGTGAAAATTATGTGAAATTCAAATTTCAGTGTCATAAATTTTGATTGGAATACAGCCATGCCTATTCATTTATGTGTTACCTATGTCTGCTTTTGTGCTATGAGGGCAAGAGTAGAGTAGTTTCAGTAGAGACTGTATAGCCTGCATAGCCTAAAATATTTACTACTTGGCCCTTTACAGAAAGTTTGCCTACCGTGGCTCTCACCCATTCCAGATGTTCCCTATTCTCAGAAAAAAATTTGCTATTGACTTATCCTTTCGGTTCACTTTTAAGAAAGTCTCCCAGGAAACAAAGGGGAAAGAATGGTGCTTTTGTAGATGAAGGTATCATGTTAACTGTTTGTGTTTGGAAGGTGTTGCTGTGTAACACAGATAATCTTGTTTATTGATTTTTTTTTTTGTTAGTGCCCATTATAAAATTTAAGATAATACAGAGGTATAGAAAGTAAGAGTTAAGTCTCCGCATCACCCACCCCCTCATGCTACTCTTACTTGTCACCATCGTTAGGAATTTATTTCCTTTTAGACCTTTTTCTGTGCAGATACAAACATAGCCAGTTGGGTTTTGTGGCTGTTTTTTTCAGAAATGAAATTACAGTGTACATTTTGTTTTAGAATGAAGGTTTTTCAGAACTTGGCCCAGGGTATGGTGGTTGTGCATACCTGTAGATTTGCCGTCTTCATTTTAGCAGCTGCAGGCCTTTTTTTGTATGACTACCATAATCGACTTAACTGTTGATGAAGTTTAAGGTTTTTGCTTATGTAAGTAATGTCCATGTGTTTCAGTTGGCCTTACTAACACTGGTTATATTAATTTTTTTTTTTTTTTTTTTTGAGACGGGGTCTTGCTCTGTCACCCAGGCTGGAGTGCAGTGGCCGGATCTCAGCTCACTGCAAGCTCCGCCTCCTGGGTTCACGCCATTCTCCTGCCTCAGCCTCCCGAGTAGCTGGGACTACAGGCGCCCGCCACTTCGCCCGGCTAGTTTTTTGTATTTTTTAGTAGAGACGGGGTTTCACCGGGTTAGCCAGGATGGTCTCGATCTCCTGACCTTGTGATCCGCCCGTCTCGGCCTCCCAAAGTGCTGGGATTACAGGCTTGAGCCACCGCGCCCGGCCGGTTATATTAATTTTTAATGTATTTTTGTTTTCTGGCCTATTTGGTAAGTGAAAAATAGTTCATTGTCATAACTTGCACTTCTTCAGTGAGACTGAACATTTTCTTATGTTAGCCACTTGTACTTTTATGAATTATCTATTGCTTATTTTTCTTTGGGTTGTTTGTGTCTTTTAATTGGTTGGAGATCTTTATATATTATAAACCCTAACTCTTAATTTGCAAATATTTCTCACAATTGATCATTTCTTATTTATGGTGGTGGTTTTTCCTTACAGAAGTCTTAGTTTTGTATGTTGTCAGATCTGTCAAACATATATAGCTCTTGGATTTGGAAGCATGCTTGCAATGTGTTTCCATGTTTTAATATTCTAAGTGTAACTATCTTAATTCAGTGATTCCTAATCATGACTGCATCAGAATAATTTAGGGGACTTTTTTTATCAACATATATGCTATGGTTTCCAACTAAGATATTCTTTCTTGGTAGATAAAATGTGGGATTCAAATCTGTGGGGTTTGGTTTGTTTTGTTTTGGAGAGAGGAGGAAGCTTCCTGGCCAGGTGCGGTGGCTCACACCTGTAATCCCAGCACTTTGGGAGGCCGAGGTGGGCAGATCACAAGGTCATGAGATCGAGACCATCCTGGCTAACATGGTGAAACCCCGTCTCTACTTTGTAAAAATACAAAAAAATTAGCGAGGCGTGGTGGCGGGGACCTATAGTCCCAGCTACTCGGGAGGCTGAGGCAGGAGAATGGCATGAAGCCGGGAGGCAGAGCTTGCAGTGAGCCAAGATCGCACCACTGCAATCCAGCCTGGGTGACAGAGTGAGACTCTGTCTCAAGATAAATAATAATAAGAAAAAGCTCCATGATTCTGATGTGAAACCCTAGTTAAAAAATCACAGTATGTAAAACAGACATTGCCTCTTTCCAGTTGAGTTGTGATTTTTTTTTTTTTTCTTTGAGTATGAAGGGAGTGGTGCTGCTTGGTTCGTTTTACTTACATTCATTAAGTTCCTATGACCACTTGGAGAATTAGTAAGGAGAGAATTCATGCATCTGTTAAGGAGAGAAACTGCTGTACATCGTACCCTTTGCTGTGCATTTTAACTGTACAATCAGGTTTCTTTATCTTGACAATTGTGTTAAACCAGAAGCTATTGGCTATATTTCATTGGTTGAAAAATATACTTTTTTAAAGTCACATTTTAACATCCATGAAATTGGGATGACAGCATGACATAGTTTATTTGGCAGCATTTTAAATTTTGTAGTATATGAAATAATGGTTCATCTTAGTCAACTTGGAGAAGTTGGATAATTTTTTATCTTTCATTTTTGTATCTAAAGTACGTCGGTACAATTTTTTTTTTCCATACTGGCCTTCATGTTCCTGAGTGGTCTCTTCTCCTCTAGTGTTTCTTTCCTTCTAATTAAGTTTTATATACTGCTGCTGGATTAATCTTCCCAGACCATGATTCTGATTAAATCACTGCTTTATGCAATAACTTTTCTTTTTTTTTTTTTTTTTTGAGCTAGGGTCTCTCTGTTGCCCTGGCTGGAATACAGTGGTGCAGTTATGGCTCACTGCAGCCTTAACCTCCCAGGCTCAAGTGATCTCCTACTTCTCAGCCTCCAGAGTAGCTGGAACTACTACAGGCACATGCTACCACACTCAGCTAATTTGTATGTGTGTGTGTGTGTGTGTGTGTGTGTGTGTGTGTGGTGTTTTTTTTGTAGATACAGGGTCTTACTATGTTGTGCCCCCAGGCTGGTCTTGAACTCCTGGGCTCAAGAGATCCACCCACCTTGGCTTCCTAGAGTACTGGAATTACAGGCATGAGCCACTGTGCCTGGCCTTATGCAGTAACTTTTAATAACAAACAACTGTAACAAAGTTCAAACATTTTAACATTTCATTTTAGACCCTTTGAATGAAATATTTACCTCTTCAACCTTTTATTCACATACTCCAATTTTGTATCCATAAGCTAATAGTATCTTTTCATATATTCCCCCCCCCTTTTTTTTAAAACATCATCATCTGTATTTACTTATTAAATCCTTACATGGGATTGCTCCCTACCCTCTCCCCAGACCTCTGACTGTTTGAAACCAACCCATCATTTCTACTCACCTTCTGTCATTCATCCACCTCCATGCAATTGCTGCTGATATAGCAGGGGTGAAAGATAACTATTGACAAAGAACAGGGAAGTTTTTTGGGAACTCTGGGGATTTTAAGAAAGGCGTTGAAGTCCTTGGGAACTAGATAATACAGTTTCCTCTCCTTTTCCTATTGTCGATTGTGGCTTTGGCTTTGTATTTGAAATACTCTTTTTCACTTGAGTCGGAGGGGTGGGAGGGGATGTGTGAGGTATAGTATGTGTGGCCCCATGGGTGGATCACCTGATCAGTCTTTTACCCTAATGTAAGAGAGGGAAAAGCACAAAAAACACAACAGATCTAAGATGGGGCATGTACATGTCCAAATTTGAACTCAGTCATATTTTGGTCAAACTAAGATGATGGACTGGTTATAAGATGAAGTTTGACTGGATGAATGTAAGATCCTATTTTGACCATAAAGCTGGTTAAATAAGTAAGCACAGGATGATATTGAGGGGTTTGTGGCTTAGGAGAAGCACTTAAGGACATCTGCGGAGAGCTGAATGTGAGTCCGTAGTGAGATGTGGCAACAACAAAAATAAAATCTCAGGTGCATTATTGAAAGAAAAAATATCTAGAATTAGGGGAGATGATAAACCTATTTATTTATTCTTTTGAGACAGGGTCTTGCTCTGTAGCCCAGGCTGGAGTGCAGTGTTATGATCACAGCTCACTTCAGCCCTGCCAGTAGCTGGGACTATGGGCACACACTGCCGTGCCTGGCTAACTTTAAAAATTTTTTTCATACAGGCAGGGTCTCACCATCTTGCCCAGGCTAGTCTTGAACTCCTGGGCTCAAGCAGTCCTCCCGACTTGGCCTCCCAAAGTGCTGGGATTATAGGTATGAGCCAGCACGCCTATGAATCCTATTTTATTCTGTACTGGGGTGGACACAACTATCAAGTCTTGGTCAGTTCTGGGGCACAGATTCTGAAATTAGAAGCCACATACAGAAGAACAATTGAAGAAAGATTTTCTTTGGAGACATGAGAACTTGGGGCATGGGAAGCCCACAATTAGCTATCAGGATATGTAAAGGGAGAGGATTTATACCTTGTGGTTCTAGGGAATAGAACTAAGGCCAGTGGGTGGAAGCCACAGGTAGGAAGACATGGCTCAATTTAAAGACTAATTTGCAGTGAGAGCTGTTTAATGATGGAGTTGAAGATGGTAAGCTTCCTGTTGCTAGGAGGTTGAACAGTCATTTGGCAGCTGTGTTTTAGAGGATATAAAAATGTTGAATCACTAACAAGTGTTCCCTTTTCCTCATTAGAAATGGAAAAGGCAAGAAACACTCAAAATTTAAATTGGCACTCATAATATACTATCATGACATAACATATTATCGAATTTATTATTTTGCAACTGACAGTAATCACTTAGCCAGAAGATGTACTTCAGCCTTAGCATTAAATTGAGCAGAGTGGCAACAATAAACTGGAGGGTGAAGTTGCTCGAGCATGTGTACTTGAGTGGACTCTGTGGGATGGAATTAGGGAAAAAAAAAAAAACAAAAAAACCCTCCACAGAGTTAAACATCCTTTTCTCATCTGTGACACAATGGTAAGAACCTGCAAATATATGTACACTGAGAGGGCAGGAGGAGGTTTATGCCAAGGTCTTCATGAGCCTGAATTAACAAATTCCCAAGTATGTCAAAACTTGTGCCTGTGTTGGCAGGACCTGTGAAACACTCTTCTGGAACATAGTCTGCAAACCACAGCACTAAGTGATTGATCTCTAAGGCCTCCTTCCAATTGTAAAATTCTTTGGTAAATGACCTTGTAATATATGCTTGGCAGTAGTTTAGAGTTACGGAGTAACAGAAGCATAACCAATTAAAACTATGAGAAAACTTAGGTGTATTATAATTGGCCCCTCTGGAATTTGGCCACAGCTTTGAGGATCATAATTACAACCAAGTCAGCAGTTTGAAATATGTTTTCACCATAGGGGAGAAGAGAATCTCCTTGTGAACGTCTCCGGTGGCACTATGGCTTGCTTTCAGTCTTAAGTGAAATTCTACTTCCTTGTCTTAAAAGAACTTCACTGGGTCCTTTCAATTGAGAAACCCTGATGGTTTGAAAGAGATACTTGAAAGAGAGTGATTAATGAAAATAATATTGGTGTGTATAAAGTAATTGAGCAGCTAAGGGACTTAGAAGCTGAGAAGATCTGAAAGCAATGTAAGCCTAAAATAGACTAAAACATGCATGCTTGTGCTAATTTTCTGTCAAATTTACAAAATCTTTGGAGGGAGAGTAGAATTTAGAAGAGAAAGCAAAGTGAATAACATTTTGTGATTAATGAAAGAAGAATTTAGTAGAGTAGTATAGAATTGAAGCCCTAGGCAGATTCTGAATTATCCTTTGTTTCAGGGTTCCCTGAACCCTCAAGGCTGGGTTAGGTGCCCACCTTGGTACTGCGTAACATTATGTCTGTTACGGCGTCAGTTCCACTGCTTGCTTGCTCTTTCTTTCTTTCCTTTCTTTCCTTTCTTTCCTTCCTTAGATGGAATCTTGCTCTGTCACCCAGGCTGGAGTGCAGGGGTGTGATTGCAGCTTACTGCAACCTCCACCTCCTGGGTTCGAGCAGTGCCCTTGCCTCAGCCTCCTGAGTAGCTGGAATTACAGGTGCGCGCCACCATACCCAGCTATTTTTTTGTTGGTATTTTTAGTAGAGACAGGGTGTTACTATGTTGACCAGGCTGGTCTTGAACTCCTGACCTCAAGTGATCTGCCCACCTCAGCTTCCCAAAGCTGGGATTACAGGCGTGAGCCACCGTGCCTGCCGTGTTCCACTGCTTTCTAATTGGTTGTTTTCAAACCCTCTACTGTAAGCTTCAGACAGACAAGGACCACGTTTGGACTCTCAGGGTTGGATGTACGTTAAGAGTTGAGTAAATGTTTGTTGAATGAATAAACAGGAACCCCTTTACCTTTCTTTCATTATGCTACTTCCTTGTTTTGGCACTTCTGAGATGTTGCTGGTAACATCATGCAGCTTGACTATTAACACTTTACCTTTATGTGCTGATAAGTGGTCAAGTTGGGTATTGGGTACAGGGAGGCTCATTGTATTATTCTTTCCATAATAAAAACGGTTTTAAAAAAGACATTAACATCTGTAAAACTGATTGTCCTAAAGAGCTGTTCCCATCTGACTGCAGAGTGGAAAGCATCTGATGGCCAAATTGTGACAAGCTCTTATTATTTACTCTCATGGATGTTTGTACAGGTTGCGTATTCCTTGTATGTAAGTTTGGGAACAAGCATTTTGGATTTTTTTAAAAGGTTTTGGTATATTTGCATTATGTTTACTGGCTGAGCATCTGAAATCCAAAAATCCAAAATCTGAAATGCTCCAATGAACATTTCTTTTGAGCGTCATGTCGGTGTTAAAAAAGTTTTGGGTTTTGGAGTGTTTCAGATTTTGGATTTGGGATACTCAACCTGTATTTCAACTGGGAATAGTATGTTTCTCAAATTGTAGTTCCCTTATGATTTGAGGACATACTCTAAGGATCCTTGAGTTTCCTTGTGAAACAATTTTAAAAAATTTTGTTTATTGGCTGGGCGCCGTGGCTCACGATTATAATGCCAGCACTTTGGGAGGCCAAGGTGGGCGAATCACCTGAGGTCAGGAGTTCATCACCAACCTGGCCAACATAATGAAATCCTGTCTCTACTAAAAATGCAAAAATTAGCCAAGTGTGGTGGCACAAACCTGTAGTCCCAGCTACTGGGGGAGCCGAGGCAGGAGAATTGCTTGAACTCTGGAGGCGGAGGTTGCAGTGAGCCAAGATCGTGCCATTGCACTCCAGCCTGGGTAAGAGAGCAAGACTCTGTCTTTTTTTTTTTTTTTTTTTGAAGAGGAACTGAGGAAAGTAGGTGAACTGAACAGGAGGAATGATGAATGATGCTGTTAGAATCTCCAGACCATTTCTTGGTCTTTGAGTTCCTCCTGGGACCTTTTGTTTTTCTTGTTGTTGAGGCAGAGTCTTGCTCTGTTGCTCAGGCTAGAGTGTAATGGTGCTGCTCACTGCAACCTCTGTCTCCTGGGTTCAAGCGATTCTCCTGCCTCAGCCTCCCAAGTAGCTGGGATTACAGGCATGCACCACCACGCCTGGCTAATTTTTCGTATTTTTAGTAGAGATAGAGTTTCACCATGTTGGTCAGGCTGGTCTCGAACTCTTGACCTCGTGATCCACTGGCCTCGGCCTCCCAAAGTACTGGGATGACAGATGTGAGCCACCATACCCGGACTTTTTTTTCTTTTTCTTTTTTTTAAGCTCCACTTAGAGCCATCTCAAACATAAGATGTTCAAAACTGGACTCGATTTTTTTTTCCCTCTTCTCCCCACCCTCTCCAAATCTATACTTGCTGCCATCATCCTTATTTTAATTAATGGCAGTCCTGTCTTTCCAGTTGTCAGAGTAAAATCCGAATGTTATCCTTTATGACTTCGTTTCTCTTAACCTTCGGGTGTAATCTGTTAGGAAATCTTACTGACTCTAGCTTCAGAATATTTCCAGAATGTGGCCACTCCATACCATCTCCACCTCTACCCCCCAAGCCCCTGTCATTTTATAGCATATTATAGCTGTACCATTAGCCTCCTTGCTGGTCTCCTTGCTGTTTTATCTTTGCCTCCTTATAATTATTTTCCACACAGCAGTCAGAGTGATCTTTCAAAAAAAACTTCCCTGATGTTTATAAACACACAAAAAAAGCATGTGTTATGAGTTTGCAGTGAATTTTCGCAAACTGGTCATACCTGTGTGTGACCAGTGCCCAGAGCAAGAAACAGAATGTGACCAGCAACTCATGCTGCCTTCCAGTCCCTGTCCCAAGGGTAATCACCACCTTGACTTGTAGAACATAGGTCAGTTTTGTCGGTTTTGTACTTTGTTTATAATAAATGGAATTGTACAATATGTACTGTTTTGAGTCTGGCTTTTATGCAGCCTTATGTGTGTGTGAATCATCCATGATGTTTCATGAAATTGTAAATGGTTTCTTCTCATCGCGGTGTGCTATCACATTGTGTTAATATACTGCAATTTATGTATCCATTCTTCCATTCTGCTGATGAGCATTCAGATAGTTCCCGGCTTTAGGCTATTTTGAATCATGCTGCTTGGACATTTTAGTACGAGTCTTTTGGCAAATATATGTATGTATGTATGTTGGGTATATATCTAGGAGTAGGATCTCTGGTTCATGAGGTATGTGTGGGTTCAGCCTTAGTATTACCAAATAATTTTCCAAAGTGGTTGTACCCCAGCAAGTGATCTTTTAAAATATTTGTTGACTCCTATTACTCGTTTTTTGAAAGCTTGTTAGTGGTTTATCAACTCACTCAGAATAATAGCTGAAATTCTTACAGTGGCATATCACTTGTCTTCCTACTTCTCTTAGAATATGCTAAGCGCACGTATCTTCAGGCCTTTGTGCTAGCTGCCCTCTCTCTCATTTGTTATAACACCTAGCTACATTGCCTGCTTAAATTCAGATGTCTGCTCACAGGTCACTAACATATGTAAAATAGCCTATTCTTTTCATCTCTGACCCTTTACTTTGCATTATTTTTCCTCTTAGTACTTACTACCGAGCATATCTATGTTTAATATGTGTAACATTTGTCTCCCTGCCACCCACCAGGGACTTTGTTTTTTTTTTGTTAATTGTTGTATCCATTATCATCTAGAACAGTAGACATTAGTAGTTGCCCAATAAATAGTTGAATGAATAAATGAATACATAAAACAAATAGTTGTAATAGACATAAGGGATGAAAATAGAAATTTGGGGAGAATGGAAATAAGACAAATGAGATTAAAAATTGATAAAAATTACTTAATTTTATTTTTATTTATTTATTTATTTATTTATTTATTTATTTATTTTTTTTTTTTTTTGAGACGGAGTCTTGCTCTGTCCCCCAGGCTGGAGTGCAGTGGCGCGATCTCAGCTCACTGCAAGCTCCGCCTCCTGGGTTTACGCCATTCTCCTGCCTCAGCCTCCCGAGTAGCTGGGACTACAGGCGCCCGCCACCTCGCCCGGCTACTTTTTTGTGTTTTTAGTAGAGACGGGGTTTCACCGTGTTAGCCAGGATGGTCTCGATCTCCTGACCTTGTGATCCGCCCGCCTCGGCCTCCCAAAGTGCTGGGATTACAGGCTTGAGCCACCGCGCCCGGCCAATTTTATTTTTATTAAAACATAACTGAAAGACACAGGGTTTAAAATAGCAACTCCTTATCTCATTCTAATTCCTACTCTCCAAAGTTAACTACTTTCTTCTCTTCTATCTCTTTTCTTTTTATTTATTTTATTTTATTTTTTTTGAGATGGAGTCTTGCTGGGTCGCCCAGGCTGGAGTGCAGTGGGGCTATCTCGGCTCACTGTAATCTCCGCCTCCCGGGTTCAAGCCATTCTCCTGCCTCAGCCTCCCGAGTAGCTGGGACTACAGGCACGTGCCACCAAGCCCAGCTAAGTTTTATATTTTTTAGTAGAGACAGGGTTTCGCCATGTTGGCTAGGCTGGTCTCAGAACTCCTGACCTCAGCTGATCCGCCCACCTTGGCCTCCTGGAGTGCTGGGATTACAGCGTGAGCCACTGCGTCCGGCCTCATCTCTTTCTTATACCATTAAACTTGATATTTCTAAACTTTTAGTTAAATTTCCATTTATTTTATTTCAGTTTTCGTGTTTTTTTGTTTTGTTTTTTCATAGCTCACTGCAACCTCAACTTCCTGGCTCAGGTGATCCTCCCACCTTAGCCTCCCGAGTAGCTGGACTACAGGCACATGCCACTATACCTGGCTAATTTTTGTATCTTTTGCAGAGACAGGGTCTCGCCATGTTACCCAAGCTGGTCTTGAACTCCTGGGCTCAAGTGATCTGCCTGCCTTGGGCTCCAGAGTGCTGGGATTATAGGTGTGAGCTGCCATGCCCAACCCAGTTTTAGATCTTCTTTGTTGGCTCTTATGCTGAAAGATAAGGACTTTCCTTTTCTGTATTTCCCCTCTCCCCACACCACATATTCATACTTTTCCCCTATCCTGTTGTTATACTTATCAAATTTAAGATGTGCTTTAGATGTCACTTCCTTAGGGAAACGTTCCCTAACTTTTCATCTTAAACTAATGTGTCCAGTGTTTACATTATTATGACTACATAAAGATTGTTCATATGATACAAGCAACGTATTGCGATCACATGCTTTTTTTTCTTCCCCTGGAATTCTTCATAAATCTTTCTTTCTTTGCTTACTTTTCTTCACATCACCAGCTTACCCACATACACTTTGCTGGAATTCTAAAGTAAATACATCAGGTTATGCACCAGTTCTTTAGCTTGTTTCGGAAGCACTTCTCCTAGAACTGCCAACCTGTGGTGGCTCTGTACTGCTGTTGCCCTGAATCTTACCTTCACAAATTAAGAATTCCCTTCATCACCAGGTGTGGTGGCTCACACCTGTAATCCCAGCACTTTGGGAAGCTGAAACAGGTGGATTGCTTGAGTTCAGGACTTCACACCAGCCAGGGCAACATGGCATAACCCTATCTCTACAAAAAAAAATTAAAAAATTAGCCAGATGTGATGGCATGTGCCTGTGGTCCCACCTACTTAAGAGGCTGAGATGGGAGGATCACCTGAGTCCAGGAGGTTGAGGCTATAGTGAGCTGTGATCACTCTAGCTTGGGTGACATAGCGAGACCCAGTCTCAAAAACCCCCAACAAATAATTCCCTTCATCTTTTTTCCTGTATTAAATTTTTTACCTCTGGATCCCCACATCAGGATCTTTGTTGGTTTACTCACATATCCTCCAGTAGTTCCTAGAGAAAAGTGATCCTCCCACCTCAGCCTCCCAGTTGCTGGGACCAACAGGCGCATGCCACCACACCCAGCTAACTTTTTTTTTTTTTTTTTTTTAAAGTCAAGATTCGCCGTGTTGCCCAGGTTGGTTTTGAATTCCTGAGCTCAAGCGATTTGCCTGCCTTGGCCTCCCAAAGTGCTAAGATTATAGGGTACACCACCACACCTGGCCAGGGATGGTACATTTTTTTTTTTGGATCTTGTGTATCAGTTATCTATTGCCATAGTACTATATCTCAGATCACTGAAAGACCTCAGTTGCACATAATAGTAAGTGTTTATTGGCCACATGTCTAGGATAGTTGGCTGGGAGGCTCTGCTGATCTCGAGGGTTGGCCAGCTATTGGCTGATCTAGGATGGCCTTGGTTGGAATGACTAGGGTGACTGCCTCTTCTTCATTCATTTCATCTTTCTTGGAGGACCAGTGGTCTAGCCAAGGTGTGCTTTTCTCATAGTAACAGTGGAGGGCAAATGGAAATGCGTAAGTGCTTTTCTTACATTTGAAGTATATCTACTACATGTTCAGAAACATCCTATTTTGGAACTGTAGTCACTTGGTGACCAGAAAAATTATCCATGCAAATGTGCAGAGAAAAAATTTAAGATATTTAGTATCCTTCAGATGACTGTTTAGATGTCACTTTCTCAGGGAGGTGTTCTTTGCCTTTTTATATTAGGTAAGATTCTCCTTGAAATCTCACTATTAGCACTTGGTTATTGTTATTGCATAATATTTATTACACTGGCTATATTATTTGATGATTTATATTGGTCTGTCCCTCTAGACCTTAAGCTCCATTGAAGACAGCAACCCAGTCCAGCATAGCGTTAGCCTGGGGCCTGCAATAGTGAGTAAGTAATAAGTATTTGTCAGATAAATGAATGAAATGATTAGATCTCAGGAATAGAAAGTATTTTTAGGGTTCTTTTTATTGGCTCTTTTTGTATGTGAAGTGTGTTCCTTCTTCAAGGATTTGGCAGAGAAGAGGAAAAACATAGACCATTACTAATTTGCGGGAGAGAGAAGCTGGCCCAGCTTTGGGCTATTTGCCGAGCCTAGCTGCATTCCCCTGTGTAATCAAGACTGTAAAGCTTTGATGGGTAGTTAGTTCTTTGTGGCTTTAGGGCTTTCCGATATAAGTAATTGTTTTCATGAGTGTATTCATTTGACTCTGGAACTTGTAAGCAACTGGAAACAAGACTGTTCCTACTTGTTTATGTGAATGTTTGTTGTTCTGAATTGGATGACGATACTCATCGTTATTTCAGAGGAGTGGTTGGAGAATACATTTTTAAACTCATCAGTGATGGAGTTGCAATACAGTTTTGTGATTGGTGCTGCATTCAGTAAACTTATATTACAGTCTAAATCTTGGAATGCATGGAAAATTAACATTAATTAAACTAAGTTATAGAAAGCTGACAAGTGAACAGAACTGAATATTAAAAACTATTCCTTAAACATGAGCTTACTTCATTCACTCTGTGGTGTTTAGTTCTACATAATAATTCCAGCCTTTTCATAATTTGAAAGGAGACCCATATTTTGTAGCCTATTGTTTGTTCAACTTTGATACTGATTTTAATTGTTAGGACAGGAAACTGATAGAACTAGAAATTTCCTCCCAGGATTGAAAAAAGACCTTGCTCAGGTGTGATCTAAATATTATATTTCTTATTAATGAAAAGTTTTTTTGTGTTTTGCTTTTTTGATAAGGAGTAAAATATATGCTATATATTATATAACTGGAATTTTGGGTCTTAAATGAACAATATCAACTTAACCTAGCTGTCTTTTAAGAAATATATATTTTATATATATTCTATATATTATAAATTGTATCTATATATATAGATTATATATAATCTGTATATATTTTTTTAGGCCGGGCGTGGTGGCTCACGCCTGTAATCCCAGCACTTTGGGAGGCTGAGACGGGCAGATCATAAGGTCAGGAGATTGAGATCATCCTGGCCAACGTGGTGAATCCCTGTCTCTACTAAAAATACAAAAATTACTGCAGCCTTGACCTCTCAGGCTCAAGTGATCCTCTCATCTCAGCCTCCCAAGTAGCTGGGATCATAGGTGCACACCGTGATGCTCGGCTAATTTTTTAAACTTTTGTGTAGAGACAAGGTCTTTCTATGTTGCCTAGGCTTGTCTTGAACTCTTGGGCTCAAGTGCTCCTCCTGCCTTGTCCTCCCAAAGTGCTGGGATTACAGGCATGAGCCACCTGGCCTAGTTCATTCGATTTTACATAGCACTTGGATTGTAAATTTTTTTTTTTTTTTTGACAGAGTCTTGCTCTGTTGCCCAGGCTGGAATGCAGTGGCAGGATCTTGGCTCACTGCAACTTCCACCTCCCAGGTTTGAGCAATCCTCCTGCCTCAGCCTCCTGAGTAGCTGGGATTCAAGGTGCCCACCACCACACCTGGCTAATTTCTGTATTTTTATTAGAGATGGGGTTTGATCAGGCTGGACTCTCAAACTCTTGACCTCAGGTGATCCACCCGCCTCAGCCTCCCAAAGTGCTGGGATTACAGGCGTGAGCCAACGTTCCTGGCCAGATTGTAAATTTTATGATTTTATGAGCCTGCTGTTGGTTGGCAGTAGTTGCTCAGTAAATATTTTTTGAAAGAGTTAAATGAATGCATGTAGTTATGGATGAAGATTATGTGGATAAAGACTGAAGCCCAGAGAGGTTAAAAACTTCTGTGATCATCCAAGACAATAAATAAAACTATTTGGGAATGTTCTGTATTGTCCCCTGATGGATGTGTGGAATTATTTTACTAGGGATGAGGATTCAGCAGAAGCTGGATAAATAATTACAGGGTTTTTATGTAGGTGTTGACATGTATAATAGCCAAGGTTAAATTGGTCAATTAAAGCTGGAGTAAGATGGCTTTAGGAAGTGTTATATATTAACAGAATGAGAGAAATAATCGTAGAAATAATTTCTTAGTCCCAGTAGCTATTAAGTAGGGGAATTTTAATTTTTAAGCAATGGCTCCAGGTGTTTATGTGTACAAGATTATTGCAGGAAAATTTTTTGACGTTATTAGTAATTTTAAAAGAATATGTGTAAAAGGCTTAGGGTACTGCTCGCTCTGCAACTAGATATTTGACAATCTAAGCCTAGATTATAACTGAAATATAATTGTGTGATCTTGTCCTTACTTCTATCTTATTTTTTTGAGACAGTCTCACGCTGTCACCCAGGCTGGAGTGCAGTGGTATGATCTCGGCTCACTGCAACCTCTGCCTCCCGGGTTCAAGTGATTCTCCTGAGTAGCTGGGACTACAGGCACCTGTCACTACGCCTGGCTAATTTTTTGTATTTTTAGTAGAGATGGGGTTTCACAGTGTTAGCCAGGCTGGTCTCTTAACTCCTGACCTCAAGTGATCCACCCACCTCAGCCTCCCAAACTGCTGGGATTACAGGCATGGCCACTGTGCCTGGCCTTTACTGTTATTTTGAATGTCAGTCTGTTAAGGACAGAAAAAGACTGAATTTTGCTAATATTTCCTACACTTGATCTTAGCCAAAAGGCCGAAAAGCGATGAATTTTGCTAACATTTTCTAACATGAAAAGGAAATAGCGAAGGGAAAGTCTTTAAAAAAAAAAAAAAAAAAAAAAAAAAACTTTCTGCAGCAGTTGGGCAAAGTTCCTGCTTTGTGTAGGAAACCCTGGCAGACCTTGAGAATTCTAAATTGCTGCAGATTGTTTTATCTTTTTTTCCTAAAACAATTTGAATAGCGGATCCTTTCCATCTGAAACATGTTTTTCCCCTTCTCACTCTCTTGTTTCATGTAATTAGCAGTCCTCCTCTGTATTCCTATTTTGTCTGATATAGCCAAAATTCTTTAAAAAGAATTTTTAAATTTTTAAATTCTGCTGTGAGTTCGGCAAAGGGGCTGAGAGAATTTCTGTGTCAACATCATTGAGAACTCTGAAAGCTTCTTTACATACCAAGCTCCCCCTCATCAAAGCTAGATACAGGAAGTTTTTATGGTCCCTTTCTTCCAAGGGAATGGCTCTAAACTAACCAGCAGACCCTGTCTCACTTATGTTCTCCTTCAGGTTCTTCCTTGACTTCTTACTGGCTACTCTTAGTCATGTTCTTTCTAGCCATCAACTCCCGGAACTGCATGGCCAAACAACTTGAGTTACCCAGAAGTTCCTAGGGGCTAGATAAGCACTTTATGGCTTATTCTACAGCAGAGTGTTTGTTTTGTTTACATGACCTGCTCAGATAGATAGAATAGCTGTCTTTTAGCAACAGTGTAATCACTTAATGATAGCTGTTCAAGGGACTAGTAAAATGATTGGGAGGGGAGGACTTCTAAACAGAGTGAATGGGTCCTGCCAACTGAGAAATGATGTCTCCTAAATGGTTGGCATGTTCAGACTTTGGAGTATTATCCATCAGCTTGGAGACCCACAAGTTTTTAAAATATCTGTGGTGTTATCTGTTTACCTATTAGGTTGGTGCCAAAGTGATTGTACCTTGCCCCCAGACCATGTCTGTGCTTGCCCTGCTGTACCTGTCATGTTCAGTACCTGTTTTGGTTTATAGGGCATGGACTAGCTCCGATGCTCACCTGCCCTATTTAACTTAGAGAAAGTCATCCTGCGACTAAATTTCAAGATTACAAAGATAATGCATGTGATTTAGACTTGAGTGTGGGTGGTGATGGACCATTTGTAAAGCCTCAGAAGCCAAACTAGAATCAATGTGGAAGTTATAGGGGAGTCAGTTTCAGCATAATAAAAGTAGAATTTCCAAAAAGTAGAGCCATTTGAAAATGTTCTGTGGCTGGGCATGGTGGCTCATGTCTGTAATACCAGCACTTTGGGAGGCCAAGGTGGGTGGATCACGAGATCAAGAGATCGAGACCATCCTGGCTAACACGGTGAAACCATGTCTCTACTTTAAAAATAAAAAGTTAGCTGGGCGTGGTGGCGGGCACCTGTAGTCCCAGCTACTTGGGAGGCTGAGACAGGAGAATGGCATGAACCTGGGAGGCGGAGCTTGCAGTGAGCTGAGATTGCGCTACTGCATTCCAACCGGGGTGACAGTGCAAGACTCTGTCTTTAAAAAAAAAAAAAAAAAACTTTTGTATCCTCCAGATGTGTAGAGTTATATTACTAGAGGTGGTGATTCAGCAGAAGCTGGAAAAGCAGTAATAGGGATTTTGTGTTAAGTGTTGACATATGGGTAGGGTGGGCTAGGTGATTTGCTAATAGTGAGATCTTTTGATTCAAGTGTAAATTTCAGTAGTTGCAGATGAGCACAGAAGGAACAAGCACAGATTTCTGCTGATGTTAGTAAGACAACATTGCCAAGGCAGGGTGTCCCCAGAAGAGCAGAAAACAGAATATGAAAGCACAGATTTAAAAGATGGAAGCTGAAAGTAAACTGCTGAAGGAGGAATGTTCAGAGGAAGAAAACCAGAGGGTTTAGAGTACAAAGGCTGAGGGTGGAGAGTTTGAAGGAAGAAGAAGAAATTAGAGAACCACAAAGAAAATGATATATTCTAAAGCAGTAGTCCTCAAGGTAAATTGCATGCAGCCGTGCCTTGGATTGCAGTAGGACTTACATATATATGTATGTATATATATGTGTGTGTGTATGTATATATGTATATATGACTGAATATGCATATACATTAAGTTTATTTTTATGTGGATTTCGTGATGTATATATTTTGTAATATATGTAATTTATAAATAAATACAAATTAGGGAGGTGTACTCAAGATTTTCATAGAATACGTAGTCAAAAATGGTTTGCGACCTCTGCTCTAACAAAGATAATACTCTACATCTTCTTTGGTTCAAGATTGTCGCCCCCAACAACTGTGTGAAATGTGGGGCAGGAATTATCTCTGTTTTCCTTTGGAAATTAAGGTTCCAAAGAGAATGAGACCAGAGCCAAAGTTCAGAGTCCACTGTCTTCTCTTGAGGCCTCAATGTGAAGACTTGAACTGTGGCAGCAGATAATTCTGGAGACCTATTAACCCACTGTATGCACCACACTACTTAATTGATTTAGAAATATTGAAAAGGGCCGGGTGTGGTGGCTTATGCCTGTAATCCCAGCACTTTGGGAGGCCGAGGCAGGTGGATCACCTGAGGTCAGGAGTTCGAGACCAGCCTGGGTAACCTGGTGAAACCCTCTCTCTATTAAAAATACAAAAAAACTTAGCTGGGCATGGTTGTGGGCACCTGTAATCCCAGCTACTCGGGAGACTGAGGCAGGAGAATCACTTGAACCTGGGAGGTGCAGGATGCAGTGAGCCGGGATTGCGCCAGTGCATTCCAGCCTGGGCAACAGAGCGAGACTCTGTCTCAAAAAAAAAAAAAAAAATATATATATATATATATAAAATATATATATATATTTATATACATATATATATATAGAAAAGGCATGAGACAAAGATAGGGCCCCAAGACCCTTACTGTAGTCAGGGGTGTTAATACATTTTAGACTGAAACCTGTGAATGCTCACAGTTGCAAATGAAAGTGACTGGTACAGATACTATAAAAGTGCTTTTGTTTGACTGCACAGAAATTCTATAGGTCTGGGATTCTTAAAGTTTTGTTTACATGTCATTTTAAGAATCTTATACAAAGTATAGACCTTTTCCCCAGAAGTATGCATACACATACATACTTTGACATACAATTTGAGGGAATGTCTAGTTCTGCAGCCGCCCTGGAACATCCAGGGAACTCAGCTCATCATTTGCTAACTTTACCAAATGATGGATTAAAATTCTCTTTCTTGGTAAAATTCTGCCCTCCCCCTACCTTTTGGGCACTTAATTATATCTAAAAATAGCATTGAGAAAAGCAGCCATTTCATCCACAATTAGAGAAGATTCTTGAGTCCAGCATCAAAACCATTATGGTGCTTTGATCAGTAAGTTTGTTCTCCACGGAAGTGAGCCTTAATGACTTAGGTGACCGACTAACTTTTCCCTCAGTTGCTCTAGAAGTCACCTGTGAATGAGCCCTTTCAAAGGGAATGATTTTGACTTCTGAAAACTTAAGCAGATTAGGGGCCTTGAGTATAAGATTTAGAATAAGAAGTACTCAGTAGTAACCCTGGTTGTCTAACTACACAGGCTTGTATGATTTTAACTTTTTTTTGTTGTTGCTCTAGTGATTTCCTTAAACACCAGACAGATCCGATTACAATTCTACATATTTAGTTCTATGCAAACAGGAACAAGCTCAACAGTTCACCTTCACTGAATAATGTATGTTTATTTAGATAAGCAAACTACTGTTGCAAAAACCCTGGCAAAATGTCAGGATGAGCAGGGGAAACTTTCATTATCTTTTCAGCCATCCGAACAGTTCCCAAAGAATCAGACATTTTTGAGACTTAACTAGTCAAGGTTAAATTACTCATTGTTCAGTGAGTAACTTCGGTCTAAAGACTTAGTTGGGGTCGTCTTTATTTTATTTTATTTTTTCATTCTTATATTTTTCTGGAGGTTACTTCAGCAAATAAAGTTTTATTTTTATTTAGGCTTTCCTTGAATTTTAGGGAAGAGAAAATACTTGCTTTATGTGTTCTTAAAGTGAGTTTTAAAAAATGGTACATTTAAAGATAGTTTGGGGATGGGCATGGTGACTCATGCCTGTAATTCCAGCACTTTGGGAGGCTGAGGCGAGCGGATCACCTCAGGTCAAGAGTTCGAGACCAGCCTGGCTAACATGGTGAAACCCGAACTCTACTAAAAACACAAAAACTAGCCGGGCATGGTGGCGCATCCCTGTGGTCCCAGCTACTTGGGAGACTGAGGCAGGAGAATTGTTTGACCCAGGAGATGGAGGTTGCAGTGAGCTGAGATGGCACCACTGCACTCCAACCTGGGCGACAGTGAGACTCCATCTCAAAATAAAATACAGTTTGGGGTTTCTAAATGCCTACACTCCTTTGTTTAACTATCGGGCTTCTGGTTCTTTAAAGATGATTAGTGATTGTACAAAAGGTATAATATAGTAATAGCCTCTTTTCATATCCACTAAACTTTATTTTATTTTATTTTTGAGACGGAATCTCTGTCACCCAGGCTGGAGTCCAGTGGTGCGATCTCGACTCACTGCAAGCTCTGCCTCCCAGGTTCACACCATTCTCCTGCCTCAGCCTCCCGAATAGCTGGGACTACAGGTGCCCACCACCAAGTCTGGCTAATTTTTTTTTGCATTTTTAGTAGAGACTGGGTTTCACCGTGTTAGCCAGGATGGTCTTCATCTCCTGACCTTGTGATCTGCCCGCCTCGGCTTCCCAAAGTGCTAGGATTACAGGCTTGAGCCACCGCACCCGGCCTTTTAAAAAATTTTTAAATTTTTTATTTTTTTAATTTATTTGAGATGGAGTCTGGCTCTGTCACCCAGGCTGTAGTGCAGTGGTGCAATCTCGTCTCACTGCAACCTCTGCCTCCTGGGTTCGAGCGATTCTCATGTTTCAGCCTCCCAAGTAGCTAGGATTATAGGCATGTGCCACCACACCTGGCTAATTTTTTTTTTTTTTTTTTTTTTAGTAGAGATGGGGTTTCATTATGTTGGCCAGGCTGATCTCGAACTCCTGACGTCAGGTGATCCGCCTGCCTTGAGTTTTGTAACAGAGTGAAGCGATCTTTAATGCAATTTTGATATTCTTTCCATCCATTCCTGCATTTTGTTCTTTGAGGTGTGAGGGGAGAGTGTATCTTTCCCTTCATTAATGTACAGTGCCTTGAATGGTTGAGGGTGTGGAAATTTAAAGATCTTTGTGTAAATTTACCTTCCGATTTCTTTTACCTGCTGTTCCTCAGCCCACATGGAGAACTTTCATTGTAATTAGAGAGTAGGAATAGTTATCCCTCTGTATAAATGAGACCCAATTCTTATATTTTTCACTGTGGCTGTAGGAAATTTTATTTTATTTTGAGACAGTCTTGCTCTGTTGCCCAGGCTGGAGTGTAGTGGTGTGATCTTGGCACACTGCAACCTCTGCTTCCCAGGTTGAAGCAATTCTCCTGCCTCAGCCTCCCAAGTAGCTGGGATTACAGGCGTGTGCCACCATGCCAGGCTAATATTTTATATTTTTAGTACAGATGAGGTTTCACTATGTTGGCCAGACTGGTCTCGAACTCCTGACCTCAAGTGATCTGCTTGCCTTGGCCTCCCAAAGTGCTGGGATTACAGATGTGAGCCACTGCACCAGGCTGGAAATTTTAAATTTTGAAATGGTGTGCCCCTTCTCTTACTTGGTTCTCTTCATAAAATCCAACTTCAAAAGGGATGGAAATAATTAATGGAAGAAAATAAGGCATTGATTAAAATGGATATTTATTTTTAGTAATATTTCTTTTGGATTACTTCCTTGCCTTATTTTAAGATTACAATATCTGATCTCAGGATTTGAACTGTTCCATCTGCTTTCTTCCATTACACTGCTCTCCTGCTCTTTCATATTTGGCTTGCTTAACTCTCAGAATTTTGATTCTTTTATTTCTTAAATTCCATCATCTGAAGTAAAGCTATACTAATTTGGAGTATCTGAAGGAGTAGAGAGGGAAGTCCACTCTGAACTAGCATAGGATCTTAAATACAGAGCATTTTTCAAGGAATGCTATATTACCATTTGTTACTTATACATTAAAGACTGGAACCACAATATATTACCTAGTGTTGGTCCTAAGGGAATTTGCAATTACCTGAGCCTTGGTTTTGCATGTAAATAGATGCTTCTAAGTGCTTGAGGCTACTTTGAAAGAGTTCTTAATAGTTTAACCAGTAACACTTAGTCTTGGTTATACTCTTATTTAGTAAACATTTTATTTTTTTTCTCCATAGATAGGGTAAAGGTAAATTTAGCTCAGCTGTGTGAACTATTATGTTAAATTTTTTAGAGCAATTTTTATAGCTTTTCTCTATATACATTTGCATTTACATGACTTATATCTGCTATACATACAAATTGATGTGTACATGCTGATGTATTACAATCCCTGAGCAAACTACGTATTTGTGGACAATTTGAGCAAATAATCTTTTGAGTATAAACTTAGACTAAGCTTTCTGAGTGCAGGAATCTCATATTTTGACATTCTTCTACTTGTTTCCAAAGTAAACATATTTGCCAAAGACTTTGCCCAGGTACCCACATTGTAGTGGGGGCAGCCTTTTACTGGGAGCAAGCTCCAAGTTCCTTTTTTTATTTGAGACGCAGTCTTGCTCTGTTGTCCAGGCTGGAGTGCAGTGGCGTGATCTTGGCGCACTGCAACCTCCACCTCCTGGGTTCAAGCAATTCTCCCTGCCTCAGCTTTCCAAGCAACTGGGATTACAGGCATCCGCCATCACACCCTGCTCATTTTTGTATTTTTAGTAGAGATGGGGTTTCACCGTGTTGGCCAGGCTAGTCTTGAATTCCTGACCTCAAAGTGATCCTCCCACCTCAGCCTCCCAAAGTACTGGGATTACAGATGTGAGCCACTGTGCCCAGCCTTCAGTTCCTTTCTATTTGGTTTGCGAGTGAGTGAGAATGGAGTGTGTGTAAAGGGGGACTGGGAGGCCGGGAGGTTGACCTTTGTGCAGTCTACCTACTTGTGAATGGGAATGTGATTCCATGCCTATTGCTGATTCTCAAGCCTGCCTTGGTACCACAATAGTTCATAGCAAGGGCTTTGGAATCAGCCCTGGATTTGAACCTCAGCTTTCTGATTATCCAGCTGGGGATCTATGTTGGGCAAATCAAGTTAATCTGTTTAAACTTCAATTTCCTCATCTAGAAAATGAAGGTCATAATTGCAGCCTCGCTAGAGTATCTGTGATCCAGGAGGGATTTTGATAGTGGTAAACAGTAGATTCCTGCCTTACTAATGTGTAGGTCAGTTTATCATCTACCTAGCATGATCAGTTTTTCCAAAAGTCTTTTCGACGAAGAATATGTCACACATATCTGTATTTTCTCAGTAGATTGCAGGTTCTTGGTCCTTGTCTTACTTGTTTAAAAGCGAGTTTCAAACTGGCTTATAGAACTTGATACTCAGTACATGTTAATTGAATGACTAGATGATGCATGATCTCCTCTGAGCCTACCATAGTCCACAGTATTTGGATTTACCATCATTATGTTTACTTATATGCATTGAGAAACTTGTGTGATATGAAGTTTGCTTTAAGTATGAGGTCTTACATATTTCCTATGGTCAGAGTGGATTATTGATCTAGTTTGGCTGGACATGTTCCCTAACTTCCTTAGGATTGCTGTTAGACTTCCTGAAGCTGAATTTTTGTGGGAAGAAGATTAAGACTTGTTACTTAGGAGAGGTACGTTTTCCCTAGTTGTACACTAGCAGGGGCTGACTTATCTGATTTCACCCTTTAATTGGTCAAAAATTTTGGATTGCCCTAACTTCTGTATAACTTTTTCCAAAGAGAATTCTATTATCTGATAATTTTGAAATTTTTTTTTGTTTTGTCTATTGCCTTTTGCTTGTAGTGGATGGTTTCCTCCTATTGTTTGTGATTATGGCTTGTGAATAGGTTTTTTGTTGTTTCTCTCTCCCAAGAAGAGCTTTATCTGTGGAATCCTGTATGGCTTTGGTTGTGGATGTATTCTTTGTTGTTAATTTCTTGACTTAAAGGTTTCAGGACCACTAAGGTAGTAAAAATTTAAGCTTCAATCAGGTTATACTTTTCCCTCCCTCCTTCCCAGAGCCTCAGCAGAGGCAGGTAAGTGTCCTTATCAGCTCACCTGGCTAGGTGGGCAGATTCTTTGTGGTCTACTCTTTTCCTAAAGAGGCATCCCTTTGGAGGTTGGAGGTTCTGGCTTTATGTCCACATCCTCTCTCTCTCTCTCTCTCTCTCTCTCTTTCTGTCAAAGACAAAGTCTCACTCTGTTGCCGAGGCTAGAGTACAGTGGCATAATCTTGACCTCTGCCTCCCGGGTTCAAGTGACCTTCCTACCTCAGCCTCCCGAGTAGCTGGGATTATAGGCACGTGCCACCGTGCCCAGCTAATTTTTGTATTTTTAGTAGAGATGGGGTTTCACCATGTTGGCCAGGCTGGTCTCGAACCCCTGACCTCAAGTGATCCACCCACCTTGGCCTCCCAAAGTGCTGGGATTACAGGTATGAGCCACCACACCTGGCTCAAAATCTTAACTCCTACTCCCTACTTGATATGAATTGTGAAGTTGCAGACACATAATTTATTCTAGTTAGTTTAAACAGGAGAGGTTTACCATAAAGCATTAAACACCAACAAAATTGCTAGAAGGGCTGAAGAAATAGATTCAAAGTTTGTTCATTCAATCAAATATTTTTTGAGCATCTACCATATGTTAAGTACTATTTTTGGGTTCTTGGGGAACACATTAGTGAACAAAACAGACAAAGCTCACTTTCCTTGAGGAACTTATACTCTAGTAGAAGGGTTTTGTCTTTAGGAACAATTCTCAAAGCCACACACAAAACTGGCCAACAAAATAGCTGCCAGTTGGGGTTTTAAAAACCAACCTAGAATCACATGACCACTGCCATGGTTAGGAAACCACAATGATCAGGAAGCCTCCACTAAAGCTGTTGGCACCAGAATCATGCTTATCTGTTTTTGATCCACAGTAAATACTCATGCCCTGCCCCGAAACCCATGACACTAGTTACTAGACACTGTACACTCAACTAATGATGCTGCAGAACAATCAAATGCCTTGGCCTATGCCTGTTTGCAAAGTAGCAGAACTAGGTCTTCAGTTTCTCTTTCCAAATCCATGTTAGTGCATATGATCGATGGAACCTAATCACATCAGGAACCCTAGCTGGAAGAGGCCTTTGAGCCTCCATGGTACACAGCAGGTAACCTACAAAGAAAGGTTACCAGCTCAGGAAAGGGGCAGCTCACATGCATCTGGTTTTTAGTTCTCTCTGCTTTTCTGGCTTCTGGGGTCTTCTTCTTCTTCTTCCTCTTCTTCCTCTTCCTCCTCCTCTTCCTCCTCCTCTTCCTCCTCCTCCTTCTCCTCCTCCTTTTCCTC
>NC_037677.1:99608347-99642690 GCF_003255815.1 Theropithecus gelada
CTCTTCCTCTTCTTCCTCCTCCTCTTCCTCCTCCTCCCCTTCCTCCTCCTCCTCCCCTTCCTCCTCTTCCTCTTCTTCCTCCTGTTCTTCCTCTTCCTCTTCTTCGTCCTGTTCTTCCTCTTCTTCCTCCTCTTCCTCCTCCTCTTCTTCCTCCTCTTCTTCCTCTTCTTTTTTCTCTCAAGACAGAGTCTCGCTGTGTCACTAGGGCTGGAGTGCAGTGGCGTGATCGCAGCTTACCGCAACCTCCACCTCCAGGGTTCAAGCGATTCTCCTGCCTCAGCCTCCCGAGCAGCTGGGACTACAGGCATGTGCCACTATGCCCAGCTAATTTTTGTATTTTTAGTGGAGATGGGGTTTTGCCGTGTTGACCAGGCTGGTTTCGAACTCCTGACCTCAAGTGACCCACCTGCCTTGGCCTCCCAAAGTGCTGGGATTACAGGCATGAGCCACCACACCTGGCCTTTCTCTTTCTTGCTAACTCAGCTTTGCCTTTAAAATAATATTTGTTCTAGTATATGTAGAGTTTTTGGGGGAAAGTTTTCAGGCTATGTAGATAATTTCAGAATTAGATGCCCCTAGCTTACAAGTACTAGTTTAATAAACCATGTTAGCTTATTAAAAATGTGTTACATCTGGTGGGGGTGGGGGTTGGAGAAAGATGGTAGGCATTGCATTGATTTAAAGTTGTTTTATTTTTTTTTTGAGATGGAGTTTCACTCTTGTTGCCCAGGCTGGAGTGCAATGGCGTGATCTCGGCTCACCACAACCTCCGCCTCAGCCTCCCGAGTAGCTGGGATTACAGGCATATACCACTACCCCTAGCTAATTTTGTATTTTTAGTAGAGACGGGGTTTCTCCATGTTAAGCTAGTCTCAAACTCCCGACCTCAGGTGATCCACCTGCCTGGGCCTCCCAAAGTGCTGGGATTACAGGCATGAGCCACTGTGCCTGGCCTGATAGTTTGGAGTTTTTAAGGAATTGGTCCATTTTATCGAAGTTGTCCAATTTGTGTGTGTAGAATTATCGTATTATCCTATCCTTTTATTATCTGTGAGATCTGTAATGATATTCCCCTCTTTTTTATTCCTGATATTGTAATTTATGTTATCTTTTTTGTTAGTCTTTCTAGAGGTTCATCAATTTTATTGATCTTTTCAAAGAATGAAGGTTTGGTTTCATTTTTTTTTCCTATTGTTTTTCTGCTTTCAGTAGTTAAAACAGCAGTGCCTCTGCCTTTTTATTTGGCCATCCCTCTTGTATCCCTATATTCTGCCATCTTTTTTTTTTTTTACTTTTTATTATCAGGGCCTTTTCTTCATCGAGGCTGATGAAATTTCATACTGTTTATAACTGCAATTAAGACATGTTTGGGCCAGGTGCAACAGCTCACGCCTGTAATCCCAGCACCTTGGGAGGCTGAGGCCAGAAGATTGCTTAAGGCCAGGAGTTCAAGACCAGCCTGGGCAACATAGGGAGACCTTGTCTCTACAAATAATTTAAAACTCAGTTGGGCATGGTGGCACATGCCTGGAGTCTTAGTACTCGGGAGGCCGGGGTGGGAGATTGAAGCTCAGTGAGCTGTGATTGCCCTACTGTACTCCAGCCTGGGAGACAGAGCAAGACGCTGATTAAAAAAACAAAACAAAAAACTTCTATTGTGAATAGGTTGAATCTAAAAGTTAATTTATATTATCATAATTTATAAAAATTGTTCACTTCATATCCTAGTAGTATACCTTTCTTTCCTTGTATAGCATTTATTTTCTCATGGCCTTTCTTCCATGAGATATTTGCCTTTATTATATCCTCAATTATCTTTGAACTCTCCATTGTACAATTGATTCTCTTGTTCTATTCCCTCTCACCTCCAACCTCTCCTAGAGCTCATTGTTGCTCCAAACTGGAATGACTGCTCTCTAGACCTTTTCATAACTGACATCCTGTGACTTCCCATTACTGCTTTCCTAGATAATTTCCTGGATCCCATATCCTCTCCTTTCTAGACATACTCCCTGATTTTGATGAAATATATCTGTAAGGACTGTCCTTAAGAAGGGTGAGGAGAAAGGACACTTTCTGAGTCCTTTTATTTAGCTCAACATTTGATGAGAGTTGGGATGATAATGGAATTCTAGATTGAAGAGAATTTTCCCTGAGAATTCTTATGGATTGCTTCAT
This sequence comes from Theropithecus gelada, assembly GCF_003255815.1. Lineage (NCBI taxonomy): Eukaryota > Metazoa > Chordata > Mammalia > Primates > Cercopithecidae > Theropithecus > Theropithecus gelada. Next base: position 99,610,526 of record NC_037677.1, read on the forward strand.
TGTCTGCAAGCATCCAGTCTTAATAATGAGGAGGCCAGTTTTGTCCTAATTCTTGCTCCACTGCAGTTGACTGATTTCTCTGGAAGCTTTTCAGAATCTTGGTATTTTGAAAGACTGGAATGACGTATCTTGAAGTAGGTCTTTTACAACTTGCTATTTGGGCCATTGGTAGGCCATTTTAGTTTGAAGATGCATGTTCTTTCCAAATATTATTTTGATAATTTTCTCCTGTTTTCTGTTTTCTCTTTCTAGATATTGAATATGTATAAAAGTTTGCTTCGAATTCTGAAGAATAAATATAATGGGAAAACGGATGTGAGGTCTAGATTCTTGGCTTTAATATTTATGTAGCATTTGTCTAAAATGTAGAAGTCACATGCTGTAGACCAACTATATTTAAATTTAATATTTGTAAAATATTTGTAAAGTATAATTTGTATACAAAGCAGTTAAGAAAAAGACCCAAATAATATAGTTACCATTATAAGGTTCTATATGAAGCTGTCCTTCAATTAAGAACAAAAATCAGTGTAGGAGATAAAGCTACAATATTAAGCAGGAAAGATACATTTTAATTTTGTTTGCAGTCCCATTAGATTTCTAATATGATTTTATAGCTCATTTCCTCCCCTTTTACAAATGGCTTTGTATCATAATCTGTAGCAGCTCAAAACATTGCAAGAGCAGAAGAATATAGTGACATTACTTCATGGTTTAGAACAAACACCTTAAGAATAAAAAGTCATGTTTAACATGACTTGCACTGAACTGGGTACACGCCATATTTATGGCTGTATGTCAGTGTTCGTATGTGTGTGTGTGTGTGGTTTTTTTTCCCCCTGTTTCTTGATGGCCCTGATTAAGTTAGAGTTAATAAACTCTCTTCTGATGCCACATTAGTGGGCATTTATTTTCTGGCTTGTAAAAGGAGGATTAGTTCCTTAGATTGAAGCCACACTTGTGTTTTTCTTACTCATAATGCAAATAATGACGTCAGGCAATGGCGTGGGTGTTCAGCGAATGCATACTTGTATTTGCAGAGTAGTTTTACCTGTATCTAGAGCAGGGAAGCCCCTCTAGGCTTTGTTTAGTAGGTTACAAAGGAAATTAGAATGGCCTGGCTAAGCACATCAATATGCATAATTGACAGGCTATTCGATACTGTTAAAGATAAGTACTTTCCATTCTTTAACTATCAAATGCAGCTCAAATGTATTCTAGATTGTATTATTTTCTGACTATTTTGTTACAGGTCCTTCACATGTATATATGCTAACTTAAAGTAAACAAATATAAGGAACTAGAAAAACACAGGCTTGTCTCTGGGCAAAGTCTTTACAATTATCAGTGTGATTATAATGAATGAATAATATATAGCCTTTGGAAGGGATAAGGTAAACACCGGGATTGGAAAGACAGACATAAAACTTTATTCACAGATGACATGAGCTTCTATATAGAAAATGCTGAGGGATCGACTACAAAAGTACTAGGTTTAGGCCAGTGCAGTGGCTTACGCCTGTAATCCCAGCTCTTTGGGAGGCAAAGGCAGGCGGATCCCTTGAGACCAGGAGTTTGAGACCACCCTGGCCAACATGGTGAAACCTTGTCTCTACTAAAAGACAGACAAAAAAAACCTATTAGAATTAATGAATGAGTTCAGCAGGGTTGCAGGGTACAAGAGTAATATTAAAAAAATCACTTATTTCCTTTTGTTTGTTTGTTTTTTGAGACAGGGTCTCATTCTGTTGCCCAGGCTAGAGTGCAGTAGCACAATCTTGGCTCACTACAGCCTCTGCTTCCTGGGTTCAAGTGATTCTCATGCCTCAGCCTCCCGAGTGGCTGGGATTATGGGCAAAAAAATCACATATATGTGTGTGTGTGTGTGTGTGTATATATATATATATATATATTTTTTTTTTCTTTTTTCTTTTTTTTTGAGATGGAGTCTCTCTCTGTCGCCCAGGCTGGAGTGCTGTGGCGCGATGTGGGCTCACTGCAAGCTCCGCCTCCTGGGTTCACGCCATTCTCCTGCGTCAGCCTCCCGAGTAGCTGGGACTACAGGTGCCCGCTACCATGCCTGGCTAATTTTTTTTTTTTTTGTATTTTTAGTAGAGATGGGGTTTCACCGTGTTAGCCAGGATGGTCTCGATCTCCTGACCTCATGATCTGACTGCCTCGGCCTCCCAAAGTGTTGGAATTACAGGCATGAGCCACCGCACCCGGCCAAAAATCGCTTATATTTCTACACACTTGGATCTGACAATGAAATTATGAAAACAGTTTTATTTACAGTAAAATACTTAGGAATAATTTAATTAAAAATTTCAAAACTTGTGTTCTACAAACTATAAAACATTAAAAGAAATTAAAGACTCAAATGGAAAGCTGTGTTTGTGGACTCATAAATTAGAGGACTATTTTTAAAATGACAATACTTATCAGATCTACATATTTAATACAATTGTTATCAAAATCCAGGCTGCCCTTTCCCCCTCCCCGCCCCCAGAAGTTGGCATATTGATCCCAAAATTCATGTGGAAATGCAAGGGACAGAGAATAGCTAAAACAGTCTTGAAAAAACTTTCAAAATTTACTATTGGCCAATAAGCACATGCAAAAATTCTCATCACTAATCACTTAGGGAAATGCAAATTAAAACTTGTATAAGATGTTACCTCAGATCCATTCTGATGACTACTATCAAAAAAACAGAACATAGCAAGTATTGGTGCACTGTTAGTGGTAATTTAAAATGGAATAGCTGGGCATGCTGGCTCATGCCTGTAATCCCATCACTTTGGGAGGTCGAGGCGGATGGATCACCTGAGGTCAGGAGTTCCAAACCAGCCTGGGCAACATTGTGAAACTCCATCTCTACTAAAAATACAAAAACTAGCTGGGCGTGGTGGCAGGCACCTATAATACCAGCTACTCAGGAGGCTGAAGCAGGAGAATCGCTTGAACCTGGGGAGTGGAGGTTGCAGTGAGCTGAGATCACGACGTTGCACTCCAGCATGGGCAATGAGCGAAATTCCATCTCAAAAATATGTAAATAAATAAATAAAATGGAATGGCTGCTGTAGAAAACTGTATGGCGTCTCCTCAAAAAGTTAAAAATAGAATTACCATATGATCCAGCAATTTCAATTCTGAGTATATGCCAAAAATAGAGCAGTGTCTTGAGATATTTGTACACCCCTTTGTTTTTTTCTTTTTTCTTTTTTTTTTTCATTTTTTTTGAGACGGGATCTCACCGTGTCACTGAGGATGGAGTGCAGTAGCGCAATCTCGGCTCACTACAGCCTCTGACTCCTGGGTTCAAGCAATTCTTGTGCCTCAGCGTCCCAAGTAGCTGGGATTACAGGTGCGTGCCACCATGCCTGGCTCATTTTTAGTAGAGTCAGGGTTTCACCATATTGGCCAGGCTGTTCTTGAACTCCTGACCTCAAATTATCTGCTAACTTGGCCTCCCAAAGTGCTGGGATTACAGGCATGCGCTACCATGCCCAGCTAATTTTTGTATTTTTAGTAGAGATGGGGGTTTCGCCATGTTGGCCAGGCTGGTCTTGAACTCCTGACCTCAAGTGATCTGCCCTCCTTGGCTCCCCAGAGTGCTGGGATTGCAGGCGTGAGCCACTGTGCCTGGCCTGTACACCATGTTTATAGTAGCATTATTCACAGTAGCTAAATCATGGAAGCCAACCAACTGTCCATCAGTGGATGAACGGATAAGCAAAATGTGGTATTTACCAACAATGGGGAGTATATTCTGTCTTAGGAAGGAGGGAAATTCTGATATATGCTACAACATGGATGGACCTTGAGGATAGTATACTAAGTGAAATAAGCCAGTCACAAAAAGACAATTACTACATGATTCAACTTATATGAAGAACTTAGATTTGTCAAAATTATAGAGATAGAAAGTATTAGGGTGGTTGTCAGGGGATGTGGAGAGGGGAATATGGGAAATTGTTTAATGCATTTTAGTTTTGCAGGATTAAGAGATGTGTGGAGATGGGTAGTGGTGATGGTTGTACAACAATATGAATGTACTCAGTGCCACTGAACTGTACAGTTAAAAAATGGTTAAAATGGTAAATCATATGTGTGTTTTACTGCAATACAAAAAATGGGGGAAAAAATCTTACTACACAGCTACAGTAATGAAGGCTCTGTGTTAGTAGCCAAAGGATAAACATAGATCAATGAAATAGAATTCAGACTAGAAATAAGCCCTAATGTTTATGGTCAATTGATGTCTGCCCCATCCCAGCCCCCACAAGGATGCCATTGGACAAGTCAATGGGGGGAAAGAAAAGCGGTATCTATTTGTAGACTGTTCATTCTCATAGTCTTCTCAACAAAACAGTGTGCTGAGACAATTGGATATCCACATGCGAAAGAATGGAAGTAGACCCCTTCCTTATATCCTACACAAAAATGAACTAAAAATATATCAAAGACCTAAATGTAAGAACTAAAACTATAAAACAGGCCAGGCGCACTGGCTCATACCTGTAATCCCAGCACTTTGGGAGGCTGAGGTGGGTGGATCATTTGAGGTCAGGAGTTCAAGACCAGCCTGGCCAACATGGTGAGAACCCCCTGTATACTAAAAATACAAAAATTAGCCAGGTGCACACCTGTAATCCCAGCTACTTGGTACGCTGAGTCAGGAGAATCACTTGAATTGGGAGGCAGAGGTTGCAGTGCGCCAAGGTCATGCCACTGCACCCCAGCCTAGGTGATCAGAGTAAGACTGTCTCCAAAATAAATAAATAAATAAGTAATAAAACTATAAAAGACCTAGAATAAAACAGGAATAAACCTTCATGACTTTGGATTAGGTAAAGCTTTCTTAGATATGACACCAAAAGCAAAAGCAACCACAGAAAAAAATACATGAATCGGACATCACAACTAAAAATTCTGCTCCCAAAGGGTACCATCAAGGAAGTAAAAAGAACCCACAGAATGTGAGAATATTTTTGTGAATTATATCTGATAAGGGGCTGTAAGAGTTCTTTATTCTGGATACAACTTAATAGTAAAAAGACAATCCAATTGAAACATGGGCAAAGGATCTTAATAGACATTTCTCCAACAAGGATGTACAAATGACCAATAAGCACATGAAAAGATGGGAAATACAAATCAAAACTACAAGACACTACTTTATATTCATTAGGATGGCTATAGTAGAAAAAGATAACAAACCTGGGCTGGCGAGGATGTGACTGGCAAGATTGGAATCATTTTTTTTTTTTTCTTTTTTTTTGAGACAGAGTTTTGATCTTGTCGCCCAGGCTGGAGTGCAATGGCACAATCTCAGCTCACTGCAACCTCCACCTCCCGGGTTCAAGTGATTCTCCTGCCTCAGTCTCCCAAGTAGGTGGGATTACAGGCATGCACCACTACACACCCGACTAATTTTGTATTTTTCGTAGAGAGGGGGTTTCTCCATGTTGGTCAGGCTGGTCTTGAACTCCCAACCTCAGGTGAGATTACAGGCATGAGCCTGTATTCCCAAAATGCAGAGATTACAGGCACGAGCCACCACGCCCAGCTGATTGGAATCCTTATACATTGGTGGGGGTAATGTGGAATGGTCTAACCACTCTGAAATAGTTTGGCAGTTACTCCAAATGCTAAACATAGATTTACCATATGACTCCGCAATTCTACTACTAGGTATGTGCTCAAGAGAAAGAAAAACATATTCACGTAAAAACTTGTATACAGTTGTTCATAGTGGCATTATTTATAATACTCAAAAAGTGGAAACAACCCAAATGTTCATCATTTGGTGAGTGGATAAATAAATGTAGTGTATCCATGCTATGGATTATTATTCAGCCATAAAAAGGAATGAAGTATGCATACATGCTATAACATGTATGAATCTTTTTTTTTTTTTTTTTTTTTTTAATAGGAGTCTCGCTCTGTTGCCCAGGCTGGAGTGCAGTGGCGTAGTCTCAGCTCACTGCAACCTCCGCCTCCCGGGTTCAGGCGGTTCTCATGGCCTCAGCCTCCTGAGTAGCTGGGACTACAGGCATGAGCCACCACACCTGGATAATTTTTGTGGTTTTAGTAGAAACAGGGTTTCACCATGTTGGCCAAGCTGATCGCCAACTCCTGACCTCAGGTAATCCACCCGCCTTGGCCTCCCGAAGTGCTGGGATTACAGGCATAAGCCACCACACCCAGCCCTCTTTCTAGTACTTTTTAAGTGAACTTTAAAATTATAACGTGTATACAGAAAAGTACGCAAAAAGTTACTAGTATACAGCTTGATGGGTTTTCCCATCCATGTAAAATTACGCATGTCACAAAATAAACCGGGTGTGGTGGCTTATGCCTGTAATCCTAGCACTTTGGGAGGTTGAGGCAGGCAGATCACTTGAGGTCAGAAGCTTGAGACCAGCCTGGCTAACATGGTGAAACCCTGTCTCTACTAAAAATACAAAAATTAGCTGAAATCACTTAAACCCAGGAGGCAGCGGTTGCATTAGCCAAGATTGCGCCACTGCCCTCCAGGCTGGGCACCAGAGCGAGACTCTATCTTTAAGAAAAAACAAAACAAAAAAACTCTTCTCTCCTAGTTACTGTATCCCCCAGAGTAACCACTGTCCTGACATTGACATCAATTTTTCCTGTTTTTATACTTTATATAAATGAAAACATACTTATATAAATGAAAACATACAAGGTGTATTCTTTTGATACAGTTTCTTTTACACAGCATTATATTTGTGAGTTGTATTGTAGACTGTGCATTCTCATTGCTGAGTAGTACTCCATTGCATGAATTTTTTTTTTTTTGAGATAGTCTTGCTCTGTCTCCAGGCTGGAGTACAGTGGCGCAATCTTGGCTCACTGCAACCTCTGCCCCAGGTTCAAGCAATTCTCCTGCCTCAGCCTCCCAAGTAGCTAGAATTACAGGCACCTGCCACCATGCCTAGCTAATTTTTTTGTATTTTTAGTAGAGATGGGGTTTCACCATGTTGGCCAGGCTGGTCTTGAACTCCTGACCTCAGGTGATACACCTGCCTTGACCTCCCAAAGTGCTGGGATTACAGGCATGAGCCACTGTGCTCAGCCCATTGTGTGATTATACCACACTTTATTATTTCTATTATTGAGCATTTAGGTAGTTTTCTGTTTTTAGCTATTATGAATGGTGTTGCTATGAATATTCTCGAACATGTCTTTTGGTGGACATCTGTGTGCATTTCTGGTAAGTGCGTACCAGGAAGTGGAATTGCTGAATCATAGGGCAGTGCTTCTCAAACTGTACTGTGCACATCAGTTTCCTGGGGATCTTGTTAAAATGTAGATTCTGTTTCAGTAGTTTGAGGGTAGAGCCTGAGAGTCTGCATTTGTGAGGAGCCGGTTGAACTGGCTGTCGACCACACTTTGAGTATAGGAAGGCCATAGGATATGCTTGTGTTTGGTTTTAGTAAAGAATGCCAAACAGTTTTCCAAAGTTACTGGTTCAGTTTACATCTCCAGCAGCAGTGCAAGAGATTCTTTTGTTGAGGTGTGTGTGAGTCTGTTTCTCTCAAACTTTATATATCTTCTTCAAGATTGTCTCGGCTTTTCTTGGACCTTTGTGTTTTCACATAAATTTTATAATTGGTATCAGTTTCCACATACAACCTGCTGGATTTTTGATTTGGATTGTATTGAATCTGTAGATCAACTTGAGAAAGAACTAGTATTTCAACATCCAAATTCCTGAACATGGCATATAGCCCTCCATTATCGAATGGTCTTTAATTTCTTTCCTCCCCGCCACCGCCCCGCTCCCCGAGTTCAAGTGATTCTCCTTCCTCGGCCTCTCCAGTAGTTGGGATTATGGGCATGCGCCACCACACCCAGGTAATTTTTTTGTATTTTTAGTAGAGACGGGGTTTTGCCCTGTTGGCCAGGCTGGTCTCGAACTCCTGACCTCAAGTGATCCACCCACCGTGGCTCTCAAAGTGATAGGATTACAGGCATGAGCCACTGCACCTGGCCTAATTTCTTTTAGTAATACTTCTAGTTTTCTGTATAGAGATTTTATTTTGCTAGTTCATTCTTAAGTATTTGATTTGTTGATACTGTTGTCAATGACTTCATTCTAAAATTTCTATTTAATAATTGTTGGCTGCTGGTATATAGAAATACAGTTGGCCAGATGCAGTGTCTCACACCCGTAATCCCAGCACTTTGGGAGGCCGAGGCGGGTGGATCACCTGAGGTCAGGAGTTCCAGACCAGCCTGGCCAACATGGTGAAACCCCGTCTCTGCTAAAAATATAAAAATATAGCCGGGCATGTTGGCACACACCTGTAATCACAGCTACATAGGAGGCTGAGGCAGGAGAATTGCTTGAACCTGGGAGGTGGAGATTGCAGTGAGCTGAGATCGCACCATTGTACTCCAGCCAGGGCAACAAGAGCAAAACTCCATCTCTCAAAAAAAAAATTTTTTTTAAATTTTTGTATGTTAATCTTTAATCGAACAATATTGGTAAATTCACTTAACATTTTTCATTGTTTATGTTACATTTTTTGAGACAGGGTCTCATTGGTTCACCCAGGCTGGAGTGCAGTGGCATGATCATAGCTCACTGCAGCCTTGATCTCCTAGTCTCAAGCAGTCCTCTTGCCTCAGCCTCCCAAGTAGCTGGGACCACAGACACGTACCACCATGCCCAGCTAATTTTTGTATGTTTTGTAGAGACAAGGTTTCACCATGTTGCCCAGGCTGGTCTCGAACTCCTGGGCTCAAGCTCATGGTTATATAGGTTATATAGAGATTATCTTGGATTTTCTTTGTGAATGTGATCATGTCATATGCAAATCATTACAGTTTAATAGATTTCCTTTTCAAGGTTATTTCTTTCTCTTCCTGGAATGTACTGTTTGGGACCTGCAGCTGTGAATAGGAGGGATAGTGATATCCTTGTCTTATTTCCCATTGCAGGGGGAAACCTTTCAGTATTTCTCCATTAAGTATGATGTTTGCTTTAGTTTTTTTTTTTTTTTTTTTTTGGGAGATGGAGTCTAGCTCTGTCACCCAGGCTGGAGCACAATGTCAGGATTCTAGGCTCACTGCAACTTCCGCCTCGTGGGTTCAAGCAGTTCTCCTGCTTTAGCCTCCTGAGTAGCTGGGATTGTAGGTGCCCACTGCCATGCCCAGCTAATTTTTGTATTATTGGTAGAGACTGGGTTTCACTATGTTGGCCAGGCTGGTCTCGAATCCTGACCTCAAGTGATCCACCCACCTCAGCCTCCCAAAGTGCTGGGATTACAGGCATGAGCCACCACTCCTGGCCTGCTTTAGATTTTGTATAGCTCCCCTTCATCAGATTGAAAAAGGCCTTATATTCCTAAATTTGCTAAAAGATGGTTTTGGTTTTTTGGTTTTAAAATCATGGCCAGATACTGAATTTTGTCAAATGCTGGTTCTTCTTTTACTGAGGGTCTCACTCTGTCACCCAGGCTGGAATGCAATGGTGTGATCTCAGCTTACTGCAGCCTTGACCCCTCTAGCTCAAGTGGTCCTCCCACCACAGCCTCTCAAATAGCTGGGACTACAGGTGCGTACCACCATACCCAGATAATTTTATTTATTTTTTATAGTGATGGGGTCTCGCTATGTTGCCCAGGCTGATCTGAAATTCCTGTCCTCAAGTGGTCCTTCTGCCTCAGCTGCTGAAGCACTGGTATTACAGGTGTGAGCCTCCACCCTGGCCCATTTATGATTTTAATTTTTGAGGCCTTAAGTTCTATAACCCAATAAATTTCTACCAGAGGAACCCACCCCCAATATTTCAACATAGATTCTTTCTGTTTTCCCTAAGTGTTGGCTGATCTGAGAAATAAAGAGTACAAAGAGAGGAATTTTACAGCTGGTCCCCCGTGAGTGACATCACATATTGGTAGGATCGTGATGCCCACCTGAGCCGCAAAACCTACAGATTTTTATTAAGGACTTCAAAAGGAGAGAGGGGGTGTACGAACAGGGAGTAGGTCACAAAGATCACATGCTTCAAAGGGGAGAAAGGAGAATAAAGATCACATGCTTTTGAGGAAACAGGACCAGGGCAAAATCAGACTCCTGATAAGGGTCTATGTTCAGCGGTGCATGTATCATCTTGATAAACATCTTAACAGAAAACAGGGTTTGAGAGCAGAGAACCAGTCTGACCTAAAATTTACCAGGGTGGGGTTTCTTCCCCACCCTAGTAAGCCTGAGGGTACTGCAGGAGACCAGGGTGTATTTCAGTCCTTATTGCAACCGCATAAGACAGACACTCCCAGAGCGGTCATTTATAGACCTCCCCCCAGGAATGCATTCCTTTCCCAGGGTCTTAATTATTAATATTCCTTGCTAGGAAAAGAATTCAGTGATATCTTCCCTGCCTGCACATCTGTTTATAGGCTCTCTGCAAGAAGAAAAATATGGCTCTATTCTGCCCGACCCCGAGACCTTACGGTTGTCTTCCCTTGTTCCCTGAAAATCGCTGTTATTTTGTTCTTTTTCAAGGTGCACTGATTTCATATGGTTCAAACTCACATGTTTTACAATCAGTTTGTACAGTTAGATACAATTATCACAGTGGTCCTGAGGTGACGTACATCCTCAGCTTACGAAGATAACAGGATTAAGAGTTTAAAATAAGACAGGTGTAAGAAATTATAAAAGTATTAATTTTGGGAACTGATATATGTCCATATTAAAATGAAATCTTCACAATTTATATTCCTGTGTCACAGCTCCAGCTGGTCCCTCTGTTTGGGATCCCTGACTTCCTGCAAAAATTTCTCTTCACTAAAATAATCATATTTTTGCTCTATGTCTCTGAAATCGCTCCTAAATCCCATTGAGTAGAGTTTATGTGTTCTGGATCTCTTCAGTCACATATTTACGATTTCTTGTGTTAGACTGCTAGAGGATTTTTTTTTAAACCAGTTTCCATGTTTGATTCTGGAGAAAAACCTTATTTATCTTACCTTCAAATTATTGTTGGGGGATGGTGGCTGTACCTCACTGTCACTCAGGATCAACTGTGGAATTTGTAGGACCCAGGGTAAGATGAAAATGTGAAATACTTTCCTCAAAAATTAAGAATTTCCAAACATCAGCAGAGCTTTATACCAAGTGCAGGTCCTTCCAAACATGGGGCTTGTGTGATGGCATGTGTTGTATACTCGCAGCCACCCTTGGTGTCACCACTGTGTATAGACTAGCTTTGGATTAGAAATACTCCATCAGAAATTAAATGAGTTTCAAATGATTAACTTTTGGCTGGGGCGGTGCCTCACACTTGTAATCCCAGCACCTTGGGAGGCCAAGGCGGGTGGATCACTTGAGGTCAGGAATTCGAGACCATCCTGGCCAACATGCAAAACCCTGTCTCTACCAAAAATACAAAAATTAGCCGGGTGTGGTGGCACACACCTGTAGGCCTAGCTACTAGGGAGACTGAAGCAGGAGAATTACTTGAACTGGGGAGGCAGAGGTTGCCGTGAGCTGAGATCAAGCCACTGCACTCCAGCCTGGGTAACAGAGCGAGACCCTGTCTCAAAAGAAAAAAAAAACAAACCAAAAAACAAATACTCTTACTGTACTTCTACAAATATGGACTCTGAAATGCACATTCCCAAGCATTTGTAAAACCAGATTTTTTTAGTTCCCACTTATAATTGTAGTATAGTTTATAATATGAGCTAAATGCCTGTAAGTTTAGACAACCTGATATACTCAACTGTGGGACACTTTGAGCGTTCTTAAAAATACAGCTAATGGCCGGACACGGTGGCTCACACCTGTAATCCCAGCACTTTGGGAGGCCGAGGCAGGTGGATCACCTGAGGTCAGGAGTTCGAGACCAGCCTGACCAACATGGAGAAACCCTGTCTCTACTAAAAATGCAAAAGTAGCCAGGCATGGTGGTGCATGCCTGTAATCCCAGCTACTCGGGAGGCTGAGGCAGGAGAATCGCTTGAACCAGGAGGTGGTGGAGGTTGCGGTGGGCCAAGATCACGCCATTACATTCCAGCCTGGGCAACAAGATTGAAACTGCGTCTCAAAAAAACAAAACAAAACAAAAAACACAACTAACTTATACAAATTATTCTCTGTAAGAGAAATTTCATGTTGGATTGTGACATTTGAGTTAACTAAAAAATTGGGATTGAACCAGAAAAATTTTGCTCAATAACTAGATTTTAGGCTGGGTATGATGGCTCATGCCTTTAATCATAGCACTTTGGGAAGCCAAGGTGGGAATATCACTTGAGCCTGGGAATTTGAGACCAGCGTGGGCAACACAGTGAGACACTTGTCTACAAAATGTTTAAAAATTAGCTGGGCATGATGGTTTTTTCCTATAGTCTCAGCTCCTTGGAAGGGTGAGGCAGGAGGATCACTTGAGCCCAGGAGGTGGGAGGCTGCAGTGAGCCATGATCACATCACTGCATTCTAGCCTGGGCAACAGAGCAAGACACTGTCTCCAAAAAAAGGAAAAAAAAAAAAAAAAAAAGTTGGGGGAGAATGGAGAACCAGAGATGGGAGGTATTGAAAATGATCTGTAGTGAGTTGAAGTCCATAGACAGTGTCTAAATGAGATATATCAAAGAAAAACTAGTAGTCAAGAGCTGTTGATTATTTGGAAGATTACCTTGTTTATTGCTGTTCCTCCTAAGATATTATATTATCAGTACAGCACCCCTGTATCAGACTGGCTTTGTGGCTGTCACATGCAAATGAAGGAAATTGAAGACTTTTCTTTTTCAAAGAACTCATTAAACTTCACTAACACAGATTATTTTATTAAAATCTCATAAAATGTCAAATAATGGTAGAAACATTTAGAGAGATGGAAATAATTACAAAAGACTGCTAAAAGAAGTTGGAACAAGTTGGGGAATGTTTAATCATATATTTGATTTAAAACAATTTAAAACATTTCAATAGCATAATATAGAAAAATATTCATATGCAAGAAGAAAATATACATTGCAAAATAGTACATCTAATATGACCATTTCCCCCCGCCCCTGGAGACAGGGTTTCACTCTGTTACCCGGGCTGGAGTGCAGTGGTGCAATCATGGCACACTACAGCCTCGACCTCCTGGGGTCAGGTGATCCTCCCACCTCAGCCTCCCAGATAGCTGGGACTGCAGACATGTGCCACCATGCCTGGCTAATTTTTTGTAGAGATGGGGTTTCACCATGTTGCCCAGGGTGGTCTTGAACTAGTGGGCTCAAGCAATCCACCTGCCTTGGCCTCTCAAAGTGCTGGGATTATAGACATGAGCCACTGTACCTGGCCTCATTTTTGTTTCTAAAAAGAGATGAAATGAAAAATTTTGGACAGATAAACACTGAAATGTTAAAGGGTAGTGGGATTTAACATGATTTTTATTTTCTTTTTTGTGACAGTCGCCCTCTTTCCCCCAGGCTGGAGTGCAGTGGTGTGATACTGACTCACTGCAACCTTTGCCTCTTGGGTTCAAGCGATTCTCCTGCCTCAGCATCTGGAGTAGCTGGGATTATAGGCACCCACCACCATGCCCGGCTAATTTTTGTATTTTTAGTAGAAAGAGGGTTTCACCATGTTGGCCAGCCTGGTCTTGAAGTCCTGACCACAGGTGATCCACCCCCCTCAGCCTCCCAGAGTGCTGAGATTACAGGCATGAGCCACCACGCCCAGCCTAGTGTATACAATTTTTAAAGCACAGAAAATTATATAATGAAAATTCTTCCCCTTGCTATCAGATCAGCACTCTCTCTTCAGAGGCAGCCGTTGTTATTCTTGTATATTCTTTCAGAAATATAGGATATTAACAGTACAACAAAGAATTTCATTGTTTACACATCATTTTATACCTGTGTAAGTTTCCCTGTAGTATAAATTCCTAGAAGTAGAATTGCTGAATTGAGGGATACCTGCATTTGCAATTTTTGTAGATTTGGCCAAATTGCCCTCCAATGAAATTATATTAGTTAACACCCCCACCACCAACGTAGGAGAGATCTTATGTAATTTCCTAGGTATCATTGATAATGTTTAAGAATTTCTTATTGCGAGACTGGGCATGGTGGCTCGCACCTGTAATCCCAGCACTTTGGGAGGCCGAGGCAGGCGGATCACCTGAGGTCAGGAGTTCAAGACCAGCCTGGCCTACATGGCGAAATCCTGACTCTAATAAAAATACAAAAAAATTAGCCAGGCATGGTGGTGGGTGCCTGTAATCCCAGCTACTTGGGAGGCTGAGGCAGGAGAATTGCTTGAACCTGGGAGACAGAGGTTGCAGTGAGCTGAGATTGCACCACTGCACTCCAGCTTGGGCAACAGAGCAAGACTGTCTTAAAAAAAAAAAAAAAATTCTTACTGCTTATATGAGTGATCTAATCTTGACAAATGAGTTTTCATTTTCAGTATATAGTTTGGTGGATAAACTCTTCTCTACAACAACAGTCTCTACCACACTGGCTAGAGTTATAGTGAAATATGGTTAAGTACTGAACCCTTTCTTGGACCCTATCAGATCTAAAGATGCTGAACATTCTCCAGTGCTATCACATCTTTGGAGAGAAAGTTTACCATAGCCTTTCCTTCCTTCTCTTTCCTTTTCCTATCTTTCTTCAAACGTAAAAAGAAGTACAATATGAAGTAAGTGAGCCTCTTAAGGCAGTTTTTTCATTCCTTAACTGAGAGTAGAAGAGTGTTCTGCAAAAGACCTTCATAAAATTGGATAGGTAACATAGCAAAATAAGCTACAATGTGGATCTTGGAATCAGACAGACTCGAATTCTGGTTCTGTGTGCCTCTTAGCTGTATAATCTTTGATATTTAATATTTATAAAATGAGGATAATATTTCATAGGGCCCTATTCTACAAAAGGAAACTGTTTTTGTCAAATCCAGACACCTTCAAAGGAAGGCTAAACACCCAGGGAATGTTAGTTCCTTTTTAAGTCTGTTTTGTAATTATAAAATGGGATAAATAGTTTCTTCTTCACGAGTTCTCAGAATAATTAAGTTATACAAACATGTTGGCATGCAGAGCACCCTCAATAATTGTGAATTATTTTTACTATTACTGCAGTCGTTTGATGTCTGTTGAAGGAATTATAGTCTGCATGGACTTACTATGCACTGGAAGGAAGGGAAATCTGCTACCTGGTGGGTTAAAGCATTTTGCTTTAAAAGGTTTTTAGTAGAAGGCAGGTGCTGGGTGCACTTAGGTGTGACCGACTGCAGGACACCAAGAAGAATTGGGGTTTGAAGTAACAGCTCCATTTATCCAAGCCAAAAACAGTGTGACGCAAACAGTGCTTTCTAAATGGCTGTGAATGGAACAACCTATTAGGGAAAGTTTCCATCTGGAGTACTGGTAATTAACTCAAATGAGAGTAAACTGCTGGAAAATTGCAAGAGCAATGGAAAATAAAAAGGGTGCCTATATTGAATGAGTTAAGATTGTATTATACTTTAGTTCAGAAACAAGTTTAGGTGACTGGAAAAAGTTAAAGTAATTAATTCTAGAGTAAACTGTGTTAGATTAAATTTATTGGAGGGACATCTCAAATTCTGTATTAAATCTGTAATTCTAGATCTAGGGTCAAGATTTAGATGAGCTATTATCTAATCCCAATAGAAATTCCCTTAAGACGGCCGGGCGCGGTGGCTCATGCCTGTAATCCCAGCTCTCAGGGAGGCAGAGGCGGGAGGATAGCTTGAGCCCAGGAGTTCGAGACCTGCCTGGGTAATATAGCGAGACCCTGTTCCCCAAAAAAAGAAAAAAAAAAAAAAAAAAAAAAAGAAATTCCCTTAGGACAATTAGGACCTGAGAAACTCCTAGAGTAAGTAAGAACCATTCCAAATTGTAAGAAACAGTATTTTCTGACTGTATAAAACCTTGTTTTTCTTTTTTTTTTTTTTTGAGACGGAGTCTTGCTCTGTCGCCCAGGCTGGAGTGCAGTGGCCGGATCTCAGCTCACTGCAAGCTCCGCCTCCTGGGTTCACGCCATTCTCCTGCCTCAGCCTCCCAAGTAGCTGGGACTACAGGCGCCCACCACCTCGCCTGGCTAATTTTTTGTATTTTTTAGTGGAGACGGGGTTTCACCGTGTTAGCCAGCATGGTCTCGATCTCCTGACCTCGTGATCCGCCCATCTCGGCCTCCCAAAGTGCTGGGATTACAGGCTTGAGCCACCGTGCCCGGCCAAAATCTTGTTTTTCATTGGCCTTTTTATCTTTGCCCCTGCCATTTATCATGTTGGTTCTTTTTATGCATTACAGCTTGAAAGTCACAGCCTGATAGCTAGAATTTTAGACTGTTCAGTTAAATTCAGGTAATATTAATTGCATACCTGTTGGGTACTGGGCAGCATGCTAAATGTTAGGCATATAAAGATAAGACATTGTCCTTGCCCCCAAAGTATGCATAGCCTTGGCAGGTGGTATCAGTGATGCTAACGATGGTGATAATCTAGCTAACATTGATGAAGCACTTACAATTTACTCTATAACAGTTTTTGGTGCTTTGTATATATTAACTCAATCCTCACAAGGGTCTTGATGTAGATATTAATAGTATTATTTCATTTTACAAATGGAGACCCTGAGGCACGGAAATTCGAGTAACTTGCCTGAGGTCAAGCAGGTGAGAATGTGGAGCAAAGCTCTCAATTCTGCTATACCAGACAGTTCCTGAGTTACTTATGCTTTGGTCAGAGCTTAGCTTATTAAAATTATGATTTTTAAAAGCCCACTTTTCTTTAAACTTTAAATACCTTAAAATCCACTGAAAAATTTAGTTATGTGTTAATATTTAAAATGCCTATTTGCGCGCCGGGCGCGGTGGCTCACGTCTGTAATCCCAGCACTTTGGGAGGCCGAGACGGGCGGATCACGAGGTCAGGAGATCGAGACCATCCTGGCCAACACGGTGAAACCCCGTCTCTACTAAAAAATACAAAAAACTAGCCGGGCGAGGTGGCGGGCGCCTATAGTCCCAGCTACTCGGGAGGCTGAGGCAGGAGAATGGCATGAACCCGGGAGGCGGAGCTTGCAGTGAGCTGAGATCCGGCCACTGCACTCCAGCCTGGGTGACAGAGCGAGACTCCGTCTCAAAAAAAAATAAAAATAAAAAAAAAATAAAATGCCTATTTGCTTATTTTTTTACTGATGCTCAAGTGCTTTTACATTTGACAGATGAAATTCCTGTATTAAATACCACTTACAGGCTGGGTACAGTGGCTTATACCTATAATCCTAGAGCTTTGGGAGACTGAGGTGGGAGGATCACTTGAACCTAGCAGTTCAGGGCTGCAGTGATCTATGATTGTGCCACTGCGCTCCAGCCTGGGTGGCAGAGCACTACCCTGTCTCTTAAAAAAAAAAAAAAAAATTCTAAACTTGACTAGAATTCCTTAAACATTTTAAAACATGCTTACAAATTTAATATATCTGATATCCCCAGGCACTTCAAACTTCTTCCAATAAATAAATCAACTACATAACTTTAATAAGTCAAATAGTCTCTTAAGAATTTTAAACATTTGAAAAACTAGAACATATACTCATGAGGTGCGGTGGCTCGCCCCTGTAATCACAGCACTTTGGGAGGCCAAGGAGGGCGGATCGCTTGAGATCAGGAGTTTAAGACCAGCCTACCCCATCTCTACTGAAAATACAAAAATTAGCCAGCCGTAGCGCTGCACGTCTGTAATCCCAGCTCCTCGGGAGGCTGAAGCAGGAGAATCGCTTGAACCTGGGAGGCAGAAGTTCCAGTGAGCTGAGATCATGCCACTGCACTGCAACCTGGACCACAGAGTGAGACTCCATCTCAAACAAACAAACAAACAAACAAAAAAACAAAAACTCAGAAAGGTGCCCCTCTAGGTAGATGAATTACAAAAACTCAAAGTTCAGCTCACCCCAGGCCTGGCTGGATTTTAATCTCTACTTGCCCCCTTATAGCTTTTAAGATTTCTCCCCTTTTAAGTACCATTAAGACTCATGAGTCTTAACTGAACTGTCAGACTGCCATTTGAGCCTTTAAACTGGCTCCTTTGTAGACTTTCTGACAGAAACAAGATCTTCTAGCCCCATCTTGATTTCCCGCCCTCCCCTCCAGCCCACCCCAGCCTTTCCCTCAAGACTAGAATCCATGAGCCAGTTGCTTTTGTGGTAGAATAGTATTAGATACTGTTAGATACATTAGTGATTTCATTGCATATCAAATTGCATATCAAATTGTTCCATTGGATTGCTGATCCTGTTCTCTAGTGACAAAGCTCTAGAAGATCTCTTTTTAATGGGTCATCGTGTTTCCATTGTAATTTTAATCCTTTAAAAATCTTTTCAATAGTTTGAAATATTGAAAAGATTTTTAAAGGACTTATTTAAGTCCTGCTATGTGGCAGACAGCGTTCTGGGCACAGAGGAGACGGCAGTGAATCAGGTCATGTCCCTGCCTTCGTGGATTCAGTATCTAAGTGGGGAGCAGACAAGCCTTACATCTAGCCCCCACTTATTTTCGAACCACAAGCTTGTAGCCTGTGTCATTTGCAATACTTACTTGCCAATTTTGATATATGCTGCCATGCCAAATGGTATGATTAAATTACAGTGTTGTCTAAACTTTCTATGATGTAACTGGATGTGTATTGCCCAATTCAATCCTGGTCTTGCAGGCAGGCTTCATTTGTAATCATTCAGTGCCTGCTTGATGATCCTTCTATAATCCAAGCATTCAACAGGGAAGACAGTGAATGGAGGCAAGTTCTTCACATTGCCTCACTGTTGCCCGTAGCCTCCTTTCCTGGGCGTTATTCCTCAGACGCTCCGCTGGCCCCTGCTGCTTCCTGCCCTGTTGTTTGTTTCTTCCTTTTGTTTCCTCCATCCAAAAGCCCCAATCTCACTGCAACACAGGGCTTTTTTTTTGGGGGGTGGGGGAGTGTTTGTAGTACTTTGTCATAAGGTTTTCTTTTGTTTGTTTGTTTGTTTTTAAGCAGGTTAGAAAAGGGTGAATCAAACACTTTTCTCTTTCAGGTTCTCTTCAAGCCTGGTGTTAAGTTCCCTCAGTGGGGTGGGTATTTGTGGGGCCCAACAATACTTGGAAAGGTTTTATTCCTTAAGCTTGGTGGTAAGAACGTGGATGTTTGTTTTCTTTTACGTTGTGTGTCGTGTCTGAAATATTTTGTAATAGCTTAACATTTTAATGTTCTGGTCTGATAACTTCTGGAGGAGTGGCAAAAGATGGATTCTTAACAGCTAGTAGACGAATGCATGAAGATGTATGATGGAAGATGTCATTAGGTGCCTACTATGTGGCAGACAGAGTTCTAGGCAAGGAGGAGACAGCAGTGAATCAGATCATGTCCCTGCCTTCGTGGATTCAGCATCTAAGTGGGGAGCAGACTGAGCAAATAAATATGAACCAAAACATCAGATGCTGGCAGGTGGTATGTATGACAAAGAAAGGGCATAGCAACTGGGCAGGGGAACTGTTTTTTTTTTTTTTTTGAGACGGAGTCTTGCTCTGTCGCCCAGGCTGGAGCGCAGTGACCGGATCTCGGCTCACTACAAGCTCCGCCTCCCGGGTTTATGCCATTCTCCTGCCTCAGCCTCCCCAGTAGCTGGGACTACAGGCGCCCGCCACCTCGCCCGGCTAGGGGAACTGTTTTAGATGGTAGTCAGCAAAGGCCTTGTGAGGAGGTGACATTTGAGCAGAGACCTGAATGAAGTGGGGGATAATGAGCGTGAACATTTGGGGAAGAGCTGTCCAGAAGTGGGGATGGGAAAAGCAAAGGCTCTTCTTGGATAGGACTGTGTTTGATAAACAGCAAGAAGTGCCTAGAGAAAGGCAAGCCAGGCTGAGCACAGTGGCTCATACCTGTAGTCCCAGCACTTTGGGAGGCGGAGGCAGGTGGATCACCTGAGGTCAGGAATTCAAGACCAACCTGGCCAACATGGTGAAACCCTGTCTCTACTAAACATACAGATTAGCTGGGCATGGTAGCGGGCATCTGTAATCCCAGCTACTCGGGAGACTGAGGCAGGAGAATCACTTGAACCTGGGAGGTGGAGGTTGCAGTGAACCAAGTTCGCACCATTGCGCTCCAGCCTGGGAGACAGAGCAAGAATCTGTCTCAAAAAAAAAAAAAAAGCAAGTCGCCAGGCCAAGAGCTGTGGGCTGTGGCACCATAAAGATCCTCAGGGCCGGGTGTGGTGGCTCAAGCCTGTAATCCCAGCACTTTGGGAGGCCAAGGTGGGCGGATCATGAGGTCAGGAGATCGAGACCATCCTGGCTAACACAGTGAAACCCCGTCTCTACTAAAAAAAAATACAAAAAAATTAGCCAGGCATGGCAGCGGGCACCTGTAATCCCAGCTACTCAGGAGGCTAAGGCAGGAGAATGGCGTGAACCCAGGAGGTGGAGCTTTCAGTGAGCCAAGATCGCGCCACTGCACTCCAGCCTGGGCGACAGAGCGAGACTCCGTCTCAAAAAAAAAAAAAAAGATCCTCAGATGCCGCTCTAGATGTAGTGGGGAGGTTTGGGAGAGTTTTTAGCAGGGAAGTGACAGACTCTTACACTTTAGAAAAGATTACTTTGGCTATTCTGCAAAGGACTTACTGTGGAGAGCAAGGGTGAGACAAAGAGATCAGTTAGTAAGCTGTTGTGATTTAGGGGAGAAAGAATAGTGAACTTGGACCAAGAGGGTAGAGGGTGGGGGTGGTGAGAAAAAATCAGATTCTAGATAGAAAAAGAGAAGAGGTAAGGATGAGGCCTAGGTTTTGGGCTTGAACAACTGGGTGGATGTTAATGCATCCTTCCCCTCCCTAAAGGAGGAACAGATTTAGAGAAAGAACGTGTGATATGATTGGTAGACAGCCAGTGGAGATACTAAGTAGGCAATTGGATGTATAAATCCAGAATTCAGAGGAATGATCTGGAGGGAGACATAAAAGATCACCAGCAGATAGATAATGAAAACTTTGAGACAAAATGAGATCATTTCTCAAATGAAGAAGTGTAGACAGAAGAGAAGAGATCCAAAAGTGGAGGTTCAAGAGTGCTCTGATTTTTAGAGGTCGGGAATGAAGAACTAACACAAGAGGATTGAGGTGGAATTTCCACTAAGGAGAACCAGGAAAATGTGGTGGAAGCAAAGTAAAGATCCTTTTTTTTCCTTTTTTTTTTTTTTTGAGATGGAGTCTTGCTCTTACACTCACTGCAACCTCCAACTCCCGAGTTCAAGTGATTCTCCTCCCTCAGCCCCCCGAGTAGCTGGGATTACAGGCACAAGCCACCATGCCTGGCTAATTTATGTATTTTTAGTAGAGATGGGGTTTCCGCATGTTGGCCAGGATGGTCTTGATCTCCTGACCTTGTGATCTACCACCTCAGCCTCCTAAAGTGCTGGGATTACAGGTGTGAGCCGCTGCACCTGGCCTGTTTACTCCTTTCTTAAAAGGATATTTACAGCCAGGTGCGGTGGCTCACGCCTATAATCTCAGCACTTTGGGAGGCCGAGACAGGCAGATCTCTTGAGCCCAGGAGTTAGAGACCAGCCTGGGCAACATGGCGAGATCCCATCCCTACTAAAAATACAAAAACTTATTCAGGCATGGTGGCACACACCCATAGTCCCAGCTACTCAGGAGACTGAGTTGGGAAGATCACCTGAGCCTGGGAGGTTGAGAGTGCAGTAAGCCATGATAGTACCACTGCACTCCAGCCTGGGTGACAGTGAGACCCTGTCTCAAAAAAAAAAAAAAAAGAGTAATGAAATATTTAACAAGATGAGGGCTAAGAAAATATCTAGCAAAATGAGAGGTCATGGAGATCACAAGAGTGTTTCTATTAGACAAGACTAATTTGGAGCATGTGAGAGAGAAATGAAAGTTGAGCAAGTAGGGTCAGTGAATAGAGAGAGACAGCTCTCCTAAGGCTTTTGCTGTAAAGGGAAGTAAAGTAGAGTAGTAGCAGGAACCAAATAGGGGACATGGGGAAGTTTTTCATTTTTAGAGATGGGAGAGATTTCAGCCTTTGGGTGTGCTAATGCAGATTATCTGGGAGAGGAGAGCCTGTGATGATGGAAGCATCTCACCATGTAGCACTCTGGCCTCTTCTGAATCCTGTGGAGGTGGCAGTTAAAGGAAGGAATAGTTTTACTGGGAGCAAATATTAAACATGAGAGAATGAATCATTGGAAACAATGGAAATATCTAACACAGAGGAATTAAATGCATTGTTCTATAGCCATAATTGTTAGATATGCATAAATTGAACTATTCAGCCACTAAAAATCGTAATAAGGTTCTATATTGATATGAAAAGACTTTCAAGACTTAAAAGGTGAAAGAGGTAGTTTTTGTGAAAAAAAACATGTAAGACACACTTTGGAAAAAAAAGTCTGAAAGTTAGTATTATGAATGATTTTCAGTTTTTCCATTAGGTTCTAATTGTTTTCCAAATTACTCCCCCATGGATTCTCTACAATGAACATGTGTTACTTGTGTGTTTTTTTTTAAAAAGTTATTAGTACGTCAGTGAGTTCAACTCTTTCATAGCAATTATAAAATATTTCTATATTTTGACTTTTTTAGCCATTTTATTTCAGATTTTCAATCTTGCAATTTTTGCTCTCCCTCTTTTTTTTTTTTTTTTTTTTTCCCTGAGACAGAGGCTTGCTCTGTCACCCAAACTAGAAGTGCAATGGTGCGCTATCGGCTCACTGCAACCTGTGCCTCCTGGGTTCAAGCGATTCTCCTGCCTCAGACTTCCGAGTAGCTGGGATTACAGGCACCCACCACCACGCCCAGCTAAATTTTGTATTTTTAATAGAGATGGGGTTTCACCATTTTGGCCAGGCTGGTCTCAAACTCCTGACCTCAGGTGATCTGCCTGCCTCAGCCTCCCAAAGTGCTGGGATTACACTTTTGAATTCTTGTTTTGAGCATTGAGTTACATTAATTAATTCATTAAACAAATATTTAATCAGTATTTTCCATGGATTGAGAACTGTTTTAAGCTTTGGGAATACAACAATAAACAATACAACAATAAACAATAATAGATGAGAATATCTGCCCTAGTAGAACTTTCTAGTGTGTTATAAAATAATAATATAAAAGTATAAAATTCATACCCTTCCTTAAGTAGTGAGTTGGATTTAAGCCAGGTTGTGGTGTGGCCAAGCAAATAAGATGAGGTGAGAGGGGGAAGGGAGTTGAGGGTCTGATTAGAATTATTGACAGTAGAATGAATGAAAGCTTGATTGGGAAGGGACAAAGGGCATGTGGGTGTAGGAACAGTGGATTGAAAGCAAGGCAAGGGCTTGTTGGAATTGGGTACTAACAGGAGGGATCTGTAAAGATAACTAGTGGCTGGAGAAGGGGATGTTTGAAAGTGAGATAATGGATAGGTTGCAGTAATTGTGAATGACAAGTTCAATGGAGTGATCATAGAAGAGAGTGACTAAGTTAAGATTGAAAATATAAAACATGAGAAGGGAGACCTTTGCTTCTGTCTATGGTGGAGTAACAGGGCCCAGGTTTTATGCTCTTTCCTTAAACAACAAGGAAACTATGCAGAATATTCTGAAACAGTGGTTTTTAGACACTAGACAACAGGCAAGGCAGGAGAGAAGGCAGTGCTCGGGAGAAAAGTGAGCCCTGTGATTGTCCCAGCTGACTGACCTGGAGATCACAGGGCAAGGAGGGACAGCCTAAATGGAGCCCCACATCCTCCCTGACAAAGGAGACAAGTGGAGAATGTAAGGAGACCAAAGAGAGTAGAATTCCCAGAACCTTGGAAGAATGCACTGCACACCTCCCAGAGAACTGCGGCGCATTCCTGAGTCTTCAGCAGAGTCCGGTCGAATGTGTGTGTGTGAGACCACCAAGGCTGCTGATAAATAAGGGATGACCTTGGAGTCCTGGGCTTCTTGTGGTGAAATTAGTCCTCGTGGTGCCAAGACAGACAATAATGGAGAGGCTGTGAGTATTGAGGGGCAGGGAGAGGAGTGGTCTTGCCAGAAACGCCAGAGTTCTGGCGCTCCCACTGGCGTTTTTGATAATGAATGAGACCTGTAGGGGGATAGTCTTACTCCCACAGTTCCCTCTTGACTTCTGCTGCTTCCCTTGTCTCCTGCTGTAGGAAGCATAGTGTCCTGCCGAGAGTTGGACTTCATGGTTAATCATACGGATGAAAAGATAACATTGTCGATGTTCTTTTTCTATGGACTCTTTACCCTGGAAGAATGCAACTCTATAGTTTCAAAATAGGATTCGTTGAACAAAACGTTTTCTAGCAAATTTTTGAGAAAATATTGGTTCATTTAGATAAGAATTACTTCTGCCATGTATGTGTGAATATATATATATGTGTGTATGTATATGAAGTAATCTCAGCCAAAGATAGTTGCCTATGGTTAGATAAATTCCTGGTAAAGGAGGTTTTGAAGGCCAAATTAGAATTCTTTAAGGTCAGAGAGAGAGTTCTGTTCACCTTTGATGAATGTGTTTGAGTGAGACGTGGCATTCTGAGTGAGTGAAAACGTCATATGAATTTCATCATGGGACTGAAGCAGCCCATGATGACTTCTCCTTATATAAACAGACCTGTGAAACTGTAGCTTCTACCGCGTCAGCTGGGCATGCCGATTTGGAACTTTTTCTTAGGGTTTGTAGTTGTTGAGATGACCTTTTAGATTTTTGGATCAGGTTAGGAAATGATAGTAATAGAAGGTTCTTAGTAAGTTAGTCATTATTTGATGTGCCAAGCATTGTGCTGAGTATTTTATATGTAATTAATCTTCAAAGCAGCTCTTTGAGGAAGATCCTATCATCTACTTTTTTTCCTGTGTTTAAACTCTTTCTTCTTCATTCCCTATTGTCAGCTGGTGACCTTATAGACAAAGTTTCACCCTGCTATGGTCTGGATCCAGTGATGTTAGAACTAGATCCTGTACCAGCTTAAGAAACTGATTGTGCTTATCTCTTTCCAGCTCTGTTTAGTGACACTGTGTTAATAACTTGGGATCAGCCATACTTACACCATGGAAATTGCCAAATGCTACAAATCAGCTTTTTCCAGAGAGCTGGCTGTTAAATGTTTATCATCACATCACCATCTGGGTCCTCTCCTGTCTTACCCTTAGTTGGTTCATGTGTTAGTCCATTTGCATTGCTGTAAAGGAATACCTGAGACTGGGTAATTTATAAAGAAAAAAGGTTTATTTTGGCGTATGGTTCTGCAGGCTGTACAGGAGGCATGGCACTGGCATCTGCTTCTGGTGAGGGTCTCAGAAAGCTTACGATCATGGCGAAAGGCAAAGGGGGAGCAGACGTATCACATGGCAAGAGAGAGAGCAAGAGAAAGGAGGAGGAGGTCCAGACTCTTTGAGACAGGGTCTTACTGTGGTTGCCCAGGCTGGAGTGCAGTGGCATGATTTCAGTTCACTGCAGCCTTGACCTCCCGGGCTCAGGTCATTCTCCCACCTCAGCCTCTCAAGTAGCTGGGATTACAGGTGCACACTACCACACTCGGCTAATTTTTTGTATTTTTTAATAGAGAGGGGGGTTCACCATGTTGCCCAAGCTGGTCTTGAACTCCTGGACTCAAGCACCTGCCTCAGCCTCCCAGAGTGCTGGGATTACAGGCATGAACCACCATGCCCAGCCAAGGTCCCAGACTCATTTAAATGACCAGATCTTGGGTGAGCTAAGCAAGAACTCGCCCAACACTGGGCCGGGTGAGGTGGCTAATGCCTATAATCCCAGCACTTTGGGTGGCCAGGGGCAGGTGGATCACCTGAGGTCAGGAGTTCGAGACCAGCCTAACCAAAATGGTGAAACCCCATCTCTACTAAAAATAGAGGCTGTGGCGTGGTGGTGAATACCTGTAATCCCAGCTACTCAGGAGGCTGAGGCAGGAAAATCGCTTGAACCTGGGAGGCGGAGGTTTTACTGAGCCGAGATCGTGCCATTACACTCCAGCCTCGTCGACAAGAGTGAAACTCTGTCCCCCCCCCCCCACCCCACCCCCTCAAAAAAAAGAACTCACCCAACACCAACTGAATAGCACTAAGCCATTCATGAGGGATCCACCCCTCATGATCCGGTACCTCCCACTAGGCCCCATCTCCAATATTGGGGGTCACATTTCAATAAGAGATTTGGAGGAGACACACATCCAGACCATGTGATTTCCATTAAACAACAAAGCCAGCAAAAGGATGGAATCATTAAAAATTATATATACCCTAAATATTATTTTGAAATCAAACAAATTTGCAGTCATTTGACAGACTTAAGTTTTGATTATAAAAATGTGCAAAAATGTAAAAATTGAGACTAGTATAATGTACATATCTTTTAGATTTGATAATTTTTAATTTTTTTGAACCATTTCAAAGAAAGTTACATCACACTTTATCCTGAACTGTTTTTGCATACTTCTCCCACATAATCCTAATTCCATCATCACTCTTAAGAAAATTAGGGTACCCTAAAATCATTGACTACTCTCTCCATATTCACATTTTCCCAGTTGTCCCGCAAATGTTATATATGGTTGGCTTTCTTCTAACGAGGATGCAATCAAGATTTTTGCATCGCATTGTGATATTATGTTTTTTTGGTTTTGTTAAAGCTAGAATAATTCCTCTCATTTTTTCATGACATTGACTATTTTTTCGTGATATTGACTTCTTAATTTTAATAAGTTTAAAGTATATGTAAAAGTAGAGAAAATAGACAATAAACTACGATATTACCCATTACCAATTCAATAAATATCATGGCTTTGTTATATTGGTTTCATTTATCTTTTTTCTTTGCAAAAATATTTCAAAACAGATTCAAGACATCATTTCATGCCTCATAAGTCTAAGCAATGAAGTCATTTTGTGATGTTACCAAATACGGTACTGTGATAATACCAAGCAAAATTTATTTTTATTTATTATTTATTATTATTATTATTATTATTTTTTAGACGGATTCTCGCTCTGTTGCCCAGGCTGGAGTGCAGTGGCGATCTTGGCTCACTGCAATCTCTGCCTCCCGGGTTCAAGCGATTCTCCTGCCTCAGCCTCTCGAGTAGCTGGGACTACAGGTGCATGCCACCATGCCTGGCTAGTTTTTTGTATTTTTAGTAGAGATGGGGTTTCACTGTTAGTCAGGATGTCTTCATCTCCTGACCTCATGATCCACCCACTTCAGTCCCCCAAATTGTTGGGATTACAGGTGTGAGCCACCGTGCCTGGCCAATATTGGCTTTTTAAAGAAACCAAGCTAGTTGTTTTGTAGAGTACCCTACATTTGGGGCTTGTATGATTGTTTTGTCATTGTATCATTTAACTCATTTCTCTATCCCATGTATTTCCTGTACACTGGAAGCTAGATCCAAATTCCTGACTAGATTAAACACCTTCGTCAAGAATACTTTATAAAGGATGAAATGTATTTTGGTGTGCAATACTTTAGGTGGTACATATGGTCTGGTTATCCACTATTAATGACTTTAAATTTGATCACTTGATTAAGGTGGTGACTGCAGTTGGCTCCATTCTATTTTATTTATTTTTAAATTTTTTTTTTTTTTTTTTTTTTTTTTGAGGCCGAGTCTCGCTCTGTCACCCAGGCTGGAGTGCAGTGGCCGGATCTCAGCTCACTGCAAGCTCCGCCTCCCGGGTTCCCGCCATTCTCCTGCCTCAGCCTCCCGAGTAGCTGGGACTACAGGCGCCCGCCACCTCGCCCGGCTAGTTTTTTGTATTTTTTAGTAGAGACGGGGTTTCATTGTGTTAGCCAGGATGGTCTCGATCTCCTGACCTCGTGATCCGCCCGTCTCGGCCTCCCAAAGTGCTGGGATTACAGGCTTGAGCCACCGCGCCCGGCCTTATTTTTAAATTTTATTTTGAGACAGAGTCTCGCCCTGCCACCTAGACTAGAGTGCGGTGGCGCAATCTCCACTCGCTGCAACCTCCAACTCCCTGGTTCAAGCGATTATCCTGCCTCAGCCTCCCAAGTAGCTGGGATTACAAGCATGTGCCACCACGCCTGGCTAATTTTTGTATTTTCGTAGAGACAGGGTTTCACCATGTTGGTCAGGATGGTCTCGATCTCCTGACCTCATGATCCGCCCGCCTCGGCCTCCCAAAGTGCTGGGATTACAGGTGTGAGCCCCAACGCCCGGCCAAGTTGGCTCTGTTCTAGAGATAAGCTTTCTTCTTTGGGATTAGCAGTGATCTGTGGAGTGATACTTTGGCACCACACAAATATTATTTTCTCCATCAACCTCTTTTCCTAATGGTTTTAGCATCTGTTAATGTTCTTTGCCTGAATCAATACATTTCAACAGGCATTGGAAGATGGTGTTGCCATTCTTCTGAAGTAGGACTCAGGCATTTTCTTTGGGTTGGGCTCACTGATTGGTGTTTCATACAGTTGTGCATGAATCACATCCATAATATATCTTCTCTAATTATCCAAATCTTCGTTTTCATTTCAAGTGGAACAAGCAGTGCAAAGCATTTTCAAAGCAGTACAGGTGCAGACTCTTTCTAGATGTGTTTTCTCTTACCCCCTCCTAATTCAATAGCAGGGATTTTTTTTGTTCAACAACCTGCTTTTACTGATTCTTTCTGAAGGATTCATCGTAATGTTTGCTATGGTTTGAATGTGTCTCACAAAGTTCATGTGGTGAAACTTAATCTCCAATGCAAACACTGGGAGAATAGGGTCTAATAAGAGGTGACTGGGTCATCGGGTTCCTCATGAATGGATTGGTGTCATTATGGAGTTAGATTAGTTCTTGTGAGAATGGGCTTGTTACAGAAGCAAGTTCAGTCCCCTCTTGCTCTCTTGCCCTTCTGCCATGGGATGACACAGCATGAAGGCCGTTGCCAGATGTGGGCCCCTCAGTCTTGCACTTCCCAGCCTCCAAACTGTAAGAAATCTGTTCTTCATAAATTAACCAGTCTCGAGTATTGTGATGTAGCAGCACAAAATGGACTAAGACAGCATCCGTAGAAACAACTTCTATTCTCTTAAGTTTTTATAATACTTAAATTACATAATTGCAGCATCAAGTACAAATGTCATAAATATTTTTGGAGGCTGGGTGTGGTGGCTTATGCCTGTAATCCCAGCACTTTGGGAGGCCAAGGCGGGTGGATCACTTGAGCTCAGGAGTTTGAGACCAGCCTGGGCAAAGTGGTGAAACTGTGTCTCTACAAAAAATACAAAAGTTTCGCTGGGCGTGGTTGCACACACCTGTAGTGTCAGCTACTCAAGAGGCTGAGGTGAGAGAATTGCTTGAGCCCAGGAGGTCGAGGTTGCAGTGAGCGGTGATCATGCCACTGCACTCTAGCCTTAGGGACAGAGTGAGACCTTGTCTCCCAAAAAAAAAAAAAAAAAAAGTTTGGAAACAGAAATAACCAATTTTTCGTAAAAATTCTGCTTAATCTAGGGGAGTTTAGAATGCAGAGTGCTAGATAGTAGTCCGTTAGCCAAAAGCATTCAGTGTGCTGTGGGCCTCATTCAGTGTGTTTTACAGAGAGAATGGAAGTGTGTTCATTAGTCAGCACGTTACATGGAGGTCAGTTAAGAGAAGAGTCTACCATGTTGTGATTTTCCTTGCCTGTCTTCCTTGGTTGACTTCCAGTTCCTTGACAGTAAGGAAATCAGTCTTGTATGTGTTTGGGTTTAATCCCTGGTGCATGGTACAGTGCTTAGCATATAGTAAGTGCTCAAGAAAAATGTTTGTTGAATGAATTCATGACTGGCCATATTGACCTCAAGTGAATTCTAATCGTAAACACAGAAATCTTTGCAATATCTTTAAAAATGTCAAGGTTGGTATGGCCATTGCACATAATTTATTCTTTCATTGGCTTTTCCCCTTCTCATTCCCTCAGTCTTTGAGTCTTTCTCTGCTCTGTGCCAACTTCCTTCAATTTATTGTGTATTACAAGCTACCTGTGTTTATTATCTTTCTAGTTTCCTGACAAAGATGCAAAAAGAATGTGTAACAGTTTGGCTGCAATGGCGCTCTGCACAAAGAGAGATGAGATTTTTAGGAAAATGCAAAGTAGTTCCTTAGTTCTCTATTCTAGAGCTTAACCAATCCCAGGAACTGAAGTCTTCTGTTTCTTCACAGAGGAAATATGACAAAGGCAGTGGCTGTACAAGCTTCCTTCATGGCCCGCCCTCCCCACTGCCTCATCCAGTAAGCGGGAGCAACTACTTCTAGAGGTGAGAGGGGAGGGAGGACAATCTCCATAACCCATTTGATGCACCCAGCTGCAAAATTTTGGTCTTGAGAAACAGAGCAAACAATTTGTAGAGTTGCTATATTGAAGAACTTTAAAGCAAAATAAGACTATGTAGGATTGAATGCTTAGGTGATACAAATGATATTCTTTGATAGAAGCCTACAATCTATATTTTCAAAGAAGCTACTTATAGCTGAATAATTCCAATGATCCCAAGATCCTGTTTCTATAGATATTAAAAGGTATTATGCATGTACATTTGAGATGATTTTCATCAGTAATATAATCATTATCATTTATTGAGCACTTACTATGTGCCAGGCACTATTTAAATTGTTTTTTCATTTGATTTTTGAATTTTTGTAGTGAACATAGGGTATATCTCCATTTACAGACAAAGTGGGAGGCCATGAGAAGGTAAATGACTTGCTCTCAGTCACACAGGTAGTATGTAACAGAGTCAAAGCATCCACACCCATACTTGTCTAATCTGAGTTTAAGTTCTTAATCACTGATAGTATGCCTAGGGTCCTGTCACATATTTGAGCTCTTAAAATCTGTGCCTTTTTTGGTGAGGGGTCAGTGACTGAGAACAGCCTAGATCTTCTGAACATTGTATCAGGAACTGAGGTGATGTTCCATAAGGCATTTGTAGTGTGTACTCACAGAAAACTTAAGACAATTTGTCATTTTTACCAAGGAGCAGGTCCCTCAAAAGGACGGTCTGTTTCTAAGGTTCTTTACGGAAGCAAATGAGTGTTGAGTTATTTGGCCATTCATTCACTCATTTATTCATCTAGTCGTTCAGTAAACACGTCTTTTTTTACTTGACAACTCATTATATTTGCATATCAGACTCTTGGTTTTCAGGTTAAATTCATGTTTTGTGTTTAAGAAGATAATGAAAATCCTTGAAGACGTTCTCAAGCACAGCAGGAAGGAACACAGGGTTTGATTTTTCTACTTGTTTTTCAAGTGGGCTTCATCTGAGGACAAACTCTATTGTAACTTTTCTAGAATTTGGTGCCAATAGGAGTTAAAATAATAAAAGCAGTACAATTAATTAGGAAATGGGTGTCTTTTATGTACAAGGCCTTAGATTAGGTAGCAGCAGTTGGTCATTCTTCTGGGAAGTGGTTGCTAAAAGTATAATCAACTGGCAGTCACTGATTGGCCTTGTTTACTGCATTGTGTCCCAGGGAAAAAAATATAATCTCCTCTTATGACAAGATCTTGCAGAGATAACACCATTTCCGCCAGAATCTTCATCCCTCTCCCGTTTTCTTTTCTTTTCTTTTTTTTTTGAGACAGAAACTGTCTCTATCACCCAGGATGTAGTGCAGTGATGTGATATCGGCTTACTGCAACCTCCGCACTCCAGGTTCAATCGATTGTCATGTCTCAGTCTCCCAAGTAGCTGGCATTACAGGCATGTGCCACCATGCCCAGCTCATTTTTGTATTTTTAGTAGAGATGGGGTTTCAGCATGTTGGCCAGGCTGGTTTCAAACTCCTGACGTCAAGTGATCCACCCGCCTCGGCCTCCCAAAGTGCTGGGGTTACAGGCGTGAGCCACCGTGCCCAGCCCCCACTCCTGTTTTCTTAAGATTAATTTGAGCTATTTAGTTAAGCTTTATTAAAAGTATTGGCTGGGGCCGGGCGCGGTGGCTCAAGCCTGTAATCCCAGCACTTTGGGAGGCCGAGACGGGCGGATCACGAGGTCAGGAGATCGAGACCATCCTGGCTAACACGATGAAACCCCATCTCTACTAAAAAATACAAAAAACTAGCCGGGCGAGGTGGTGGGCGCCTGTAGTCCCAGCTACTCGGGAGGCTGAGGCAGGAGAATGGCATAAACCCGGGAGG